>NC_037676.1:55228519-55396262 GCF_003255815.1 Theropithecus gelada
GGGGGGAGGGATTGCATTGGGAGTTATACCTGATGTAAATGACGAGTTGATGGGTGCAGCAGACCAACATGGCACAAGTATACATATGTAACAAACCTGCACGTTATGCACATGTACCCTACAACTTGAAGTATAATAAGAATAAATAAATTAAAAAAAAAATCTTAACAGTGATTATAGAGGGTGAAAGTCTAAAAAAAAAAAAAAAAATTTCATTGATTGGGTGAAATAAAATAATTAAACTAAACAAAGTGGTATATCCACAAAGCCAGTGGAAGTTAAATAAATAACAAATATATTAAATCTAGAAAAAGTCAGAAAAAGAGAAAGTAAAGAATAAGGACAAGATGGAACAAATAGAAAGAAAAAACACAAAACTATATAGTAGATTTAAACTTAACCAGAACAATAACTACATTAAATGCAAATAGTATAAACTCCCTAATTGAAAGGTGAAGATCATCGTATTAGGTAAAAGAGCAGGAACGCATTCTATACTTTCTGTAAGACATCAATTTTATATATAAAGACACAATTAGGTTAAAATAAAACGATGAAATAAGACATATTATGCCAATATTAACCAAAAAAAGGTTTGAGTGGTTATTTTGTATCAAAGTAGATGTCAAAACAATGAATATTACCAGGGATAAAGATAGACATTTTATAATGACAAATGGGTCAATTCATCAAGAAGACATAATTTTCCTGTGTATAACCCCATAACAGGGTCTCATAATACATAAAGATTGACAGAACCCAAAGAAGAAATAGGTGAATCCACAGTTTGAATTGGAGGCTTATATACTTTTTCCTTAGTAAATGATTGAACAAGTAGACAAAAAGTAAGTAAAGCATAGAAAACTGAACAACATTATCAACCAATTTGACCTAATTGATCTTTTGCAGATCACTCCCTTCACAACAGCAGAATACTCAGTCTTTTCAAATGCACATGGCACAGCTACTATATTAGACATATATTTTGGGCCTAACACAAATCTTAAAAATTGCAAATTTCAAACATTTGGAAAGTAAACATCATACTGCTAAGTGAACCATAGGTCAAAAAACAATCAAAAGGGGAATTAGAATATGGCTTAAAATTAATAAAAATAAAAGACCAAAATGCCAAATTTTGCATGTTGCAGATAAAGCAGTACTTTGAAAAAAAAAATTCTATGAAGTTTACATTATAAAGTTTTCAAAGGTTTTAAATTGATGATTTCAACTTTCACTAAATAAGCAAATTAAATTTAAAATACGCAGGAGAAAGGTAATAATAAAGGTAAAAATAGAAAACCAAAAAATAGAAAATGAACCAGCAAAAGAGAAAATTAATAAAAGCAAAACCTAGTTTTTAAAGATAGGACTAGAACTGTTAAACTTTTAGCTAGAAAGACTGAAAGACAAATCAACAGCATCAGGACAAAAAAAGGTCATTTCATTATAGATCTAGATACATGGAAAGGATAAAAAGAAATATTACAAACTACTTTTGCCAATACATTTAATAATTTACAGGAAACTGATAAATATCTTGAAAGATATAAAATAATGCTAAAGTAAAAATAGAATAAATATCTTTGTATCTACAGAAAAACATTGAAATTATGGTTTAAAACCTTTCCACAAAGAAACTCAGAACTAAATGTCTCCAGCGGTAAATTCTACTAAATATTTAAGAAGGAAAAAAATCTGAATTATATAAAATCATTTTCACACAAATCTAAGAGGAATGAATAATTCCTTACTATATTACTAATGAGGCTGCATTATTCTGATACCAAAACCAAGCAAGGACATTACAAATGCAGAAAATTATAGCCTAATCATCAGCAGAGTTGCAAAAATGTAAGGAATATTAACACACTGACTTCAGCAATATACAAAAAGGATAATCCTGACTGAGGAAGAGGGGTTTATCCCAAAGTGAAAGTTTGGTTCAACTTTCAAACGTCAATCAATATAATATACCCAATCAATGAACTAAAAAAGAAAAATCGTATGATTATCTCAATAGATGCATTTTAAAAGTATTTAAATTCAATACCTATTCCTGTTTAAAACTCTTGGAAAATTAGGAATAGTAGGAAACTTCCCCAACCTGACTGTGCATCTATGAAAACCCTGCAGCTGACATAATACTTAATAGTAAAAATCTAAATGTTTTCTTTCTAAGATCAGAAAGAATATCTGTTCTTATACTTCTATTCAACAATGTTCTGGGCATCCTAGCCAGTCTGGTAAAGCAAGTAATAAAATCCATTTGGACTGGAAGGGAAGTGAATTTTTTATTAACAGGCAATATTTATGTAGAAATGTTTCATTATGTAGAAGTGCATTTATGTAGAAGACCCTATGAAATTTATGAAATTAATGCGAGAAGCAATTGAGGGACCAAGAAGTGGGTCCTGTAGGAATTAGGAGGCATTAAACTTGTTGGCTTTTTAATACATTCCCTCCAGAGTCATTTGCCTCATTAACAATGGTTTTACCCTAGAAGTATCTCTGATTTTCTAAATAGACAGGCTATCGTGTTTATTGCGAATGAACCCTTCTCTGGTTCTTCAATAAATCTAGCGTGTATCTCACCATGGTGTCTATAGGTACTTTTTCTGCAGTGTTAACAGTATCATCTCCATTATCACTATTCACACCGTCATCGTATCATCACAATCACCTTGAGTCAGAACCATTTTGGCTATTTCACTCTTGGTCAATGAATGGACAATTGGAGACTCATTATTGATGTTAAAAATTTCTCCAGTATCCACCTCGTTCAGCTTACTGATAAAATCTGAAGGTACATTTTTGGCATATGGAAGGAGGTTAGACATTTTTTTCTCACTTAACATATGAAATCCTTCAGTCATCATCTTGTTTCTTATCATCACTGAACATAGTCGCAAGCCAGAGGTTGTACCAGGCATGTGCAAGTGTGTCTTTAGTCACTGTGTTCCAAGTCTGGAAATAATTTATGGAGCATCCTTTATGATAAACTTCTTTTGAAAACGTTTCATATCCACACCTCTGTTTATTCCTGCTAGCATGCTGTTTAAGAAACTATTTTTATATTTACTATTTATTGACTTAAGGGTATCCTGATCATATGGCTGAATTAATAAAGTCACATTTGTGGGAAGGTGCATGGCATCAACTACTTTTGATGAGAATTTCAGCTGTGGGATGAGCAGAACTGTTGTCAAGGAATCAAATCCAGTCCAGCTTCCCCGCAGTGAATGTGAGCTACTGGCACAAAATGTGTGTGAAACCAATCAGAAAAGACGTCCTTGGTGATTCATGGCTTTTTGTTAGCATAACAATGGGCAGGTAAGAAATTCACTCCTTGAAAAGAGTAAGAATACAAACTTTTGCCTGTCCCAGCAAGCTTATGCTCTGTATGACTGCTGCAGTAGCACCTCCCAGCACAGTTATTCTGTCCTTGGCATTTTTAATTCCCATAAAGGCAGTCTCATCACCTGTAGACAGTGTCTTTCTGGAGCAATAATGTCAAAACAGTGATTTTTCATCAGCATTATAGACTTGTTCTGTGTCAGATTTTCATCATTGCTTACCTTGACAAACTTGTCAATGAATTTCTCTGATGCTTCATCATCAGCATTTGCTTTACCACCACAAATCTTAAAAACTTTAATGTTATATCTTTTCTTGAATTTCTGCAACCAACTTGTTGAATATTTACAGCTCTTTTCAATTTTCAGTTCATTGTGATAGACCTTTGCTTATTTCATGATAGGCCTACCCTTAGGTGGCACGTGTTCACTGAAACACTGATGGATCCACTCTTTTGATACATGATAGAGATCTTCATTTTTAGCATTGTTTTTCTTTTTCCACTAACTTCTGTTCATCACTTTCAGCATAGAACTATGTTTATCCTTTTGTTTCTTCAGTTCATATATGGTGATCACTACAACACTATATCTTCTGTAAGACATTTTACACTGATAATGCTGTGTAATTTCACTAACAGCTTGACTTTCTATGTTATATAAACATAAATGGTTCCTCATTTTCTTATCACTATTACCCGTAGGACTGTGGTTTTTTGATAGGCCTTTTTGATATTTTCAACATTATCTTTACACCATAGAGCAGAAAATAAGCAAGAAAACACAGTAAGTAGTACACATAGGTCTTGAGCCCATGTGGGCCATTATGGGGCAGCGGCCATTGGTATGTCCGGCCTGCACACATACCATTTTATTACTCTTTGTGGGTATGCTTGCATGGGGGATTTTGGGGGTGTATGAAGAAGGTAGATAATAGCTGAAGGGACCTGGGTCTTTTTCTCTTGGGGATGCTGAATGAGGTGTGTGTTGTGTGCCTGTGTTTTGACTGTGACCCATCACATGAAGTCAGATATGGAATTTTCCACTTGTGGTATCATATTGGCACTTAAAAAGTTTTAAATTTTGGACCATTTTGGATTTCCGATTTCCAATTTTTCAGATTAGGCCTGCCCAACCTGTATTAGAAACACTGGAAAAATTTAGCTATTTATTTTATACAAGAAAATCACATAAAATATAATTACACAGAAAAATTAAAAGCAAAGGGATAGCAAATGTTATATGCTCATTGCAGCACCATTTGTAATAGTCCAAATTTAGAAATAAGTGTTTATCGACAGGGAAATAAACAAATATAGTTATTGCATTTGATGAGAATAAACTAGATTTACTTTTATCAACATGTAAAAATGTTAAAAACACAATATGTGGATAAAAGTTACTATGAAATGATTGTGTAGAGTATGATAACAATTATTTAGAAAATTTAAGATGTACACAATGTGAATATATATAAATATAGTATAAAGTTTTTAAAAATTATGCACAAGAAGAATACAAAGTTTAGGATAGTGGTAACCTATAGGTAGGGAGAGGAAAGCGGTAGAGGATTGGGATTTAGGGTGGTAGCTAATTTAATATTTGTTATGTTTCATTTCTGTATATCTGGAAAAAATCACAATAATAAAATAAATAAGCTTTACCATGCCCAAACATTAAATCATCCAATGCCATTACAATTTTTTCTCCTACAAAACTTCCTTGTTAATCTTCTCTTTATTCTAAGTGTGAGTAAGTGCTTATTCCATTGAGAACTTAAGAGAGTCTTCCTTTTAATATGTCTTTAACTCCAAAGTCCTTTTTTGCGTTTCTATTCCCTATCCCAAAGGAGGTGATGAGGAGGGAGCATCAAGGTAAGAGTGTGGGGGAATTTGAACCACTTGCTCACCAGAATAGAAAAGCCCCATGAGAATTCTAAAGGATAAAGGTAATAGCTGGAGGCAGAGAGAGGTAGGGTTAGATGAGAAAGATGATCAGAGGAAAGAGATTAAAGAAAGAAATATAAAGATAGAGACATTAGAAAGGAGGTCATTTTATTATTGTTGGTGAGGTTGCTGAGCAAATTATTGAGGTGGGTGAACTGATGATTCCTATCGATATAAATAGATCAGAGCAAAACAAGGCCGAAATATCCAAGGCTCTTGGTGTTTGAGATTTGATCATTAGACTGCAATTTTTTAAAAGTATGTGACATTTTAGATGCTTCCTAACGACAAAAGGCTGAACACAGTACATTCATTGTTTTGTGCAATGAATTAGTGTAAAGATAATTGTCTAAAAATGGTTTTTCCATAAATGTATAGATTTACAACTAACTCTAAGAAATTTATTGAAAAAGTACCTTTTTGAACAATGCCCAAGAATTCATTTTGCTTCCTTCTCCTTTTACTATATGCAGCATTTAATGAGTGAGTTTTTAAACATTTCAGTGAAAGATAAATAGTGTGTTCACATACGTTACTCAGATCTACTTTGCAATTTGTTTCAGTTTGTAAAACTGATATTCATATAAGCATTAGAACACAATTGAGTTTGAAAGATTTATGCTTCTGGAGTTGGCTGTCAACCAACCAAGGATGCTGTGAGGCCTTCTTCCAGATATGTTATTAAATACTCGCGGAGGGCAGAAGCTCCACAGTGTAACTGCAGTGTCAGGACATGCTGGTTGACATAGACTGAAACATTAAAATAAATGTGAAAGTAATAATCATGATCAAGATGTCAGTATTTTAGTCAATTACTATTTTCAGAATAGTGTGAAAAATGACTATCTTTCAAAACACACAAAATCTGCTTGATAAATATAATTAAGGGTTTGATTTAAACATTTAAAAAATACTTAAAAAAAAAAAACACAATGGAGCCAAAGGGTGATTTTGCAAACTTGTAACTCAGAGGAAAAATTAATTCTTCACTGATTAGACTACATTTAAATTAAGTTGAAGCCTAACATTGACTGTAGTTCCTACCCTTAGCCCAACATTAATCCTTACCCTATAAAATAATATTTACATATTATAATACTTCCTCGTGTGCTTGCTTTCCTTTCTATTTCTCCTCAGAAGTGAAGAAACACTTCCATGTAGGGAGTCACTTGAAATATTTATGACATATATTTACTCAATAAAATAACTTAAAAATAGCACTCCTCTACTATAATGCATAGCTTACAACATCTTTAACATTACTCCCAAATGTTGCAACCACACTTGTGGTCAAGTACGCAGTTATTGGAAAGAGTTTTGACTTTCTGGTTTGAAGAGTGGACATTTGGGGGATGCTGCGACTTTCAACAATGCTCCAAGGTTTCCTTTCATTGCGCCCCCCACTACCACTGTCCCTAGGCACCATGCATGTATTTTTGAAATGCTACTGTAGCCAGTGCCTCTCATTTTAGTGGAACTTCAGAATGTAGGAAGGGTCCTCCAAAGCAAGAGGAATCCTGTTAGGCAGATAGCGTCCTGGAGGGCTGCTAAAATTTATGCCACAGTAGCCAGCTTCCCATGGTCCCTATGAATAGAGTTTGCAAAATGAACACATTGCCTTTTGGAACCCACCACTTACCTCTCAAGAGGTGATTTGACAAGACAGTAATGATAGTTTTCTCTCTTGGCTATCCATTGGAGGACTGCCATCTCAAAGTCCTGACCCACAGTTGCTAGAGTATTTTAAAGTAATGCTTTTATGTGCAATCAATACAACTGCCTTTCCTTGGAGTCTAATTTTCAATGCCTCTTGATGGTCTGTGATTATGAGTTGCCTGGTGATGGCTGTTGGCCCCTGATCAGACACTCTGTCCGATGAGCAAGTGCACTTCACTCGTGCTGGAAGCCCCCAGCTAAGTGAAATCAATTAGTTTCCCAACTAATTGGTCTGAAAAATACTGCATTTTCATTCAGCATTGCATGTAATGGGAATAAATTACCCCTTTCTGTGTACCACAAAAAGAAATTTTTAATCTCAATTTAGCATTTCTGTTATCCTGTCTTAAATCACATCTAGTTATTTGTACATGTACCTTACCATTTAACCCCTCAATTTCTCGCAAGTATTGATGTTCATTATTATGTCTCCGACACCTAGCACATGGTGCCTGGTATATATCAAACATTGCTTAATTATTGCATACTATATAAGAAGTAACGTTCACTTTATAAAAAAGCAGACTAATTTAAGAGGCTTATGTGCATCTGGTGCTGTATGGAGATATATTTAAAATTTCATGTGTTTTAAGAATGAAATTAAAAGATGCTCCTAATGCATATAGGTGAGAAGGGTTGGAGTGAGATGAGCTACCAGGAGAAAGACTTGTCTGGTTATTCCATACACTGGAAATGAAGAAGAGTTGAAAGCAATCCAGCACGAGTAACTTGGTGGGTGTCCCAAACAGAGGTACATTAGAAGTAAACAAAAGGTTTTCACTGATAGGTTGACCTGTGCCTCCTTAAAGAGCTTCAGGTAGCAAGACCTCTAGGATCACTTCAACAATCCTTGCTCCCTAAAGCAGCTAGGGTAAGATCCTAGCTTATATAGGGACCTAGTCAAGCATCTCTGTAACGAGACACAGTCTTCACAACCTGCTAACTCAACAATACAGGATAGGGGTTTGTGGTAAGTATTCCTCCAGACCATAGAGACTGCTAGGAGAAGGAAGTATTAAAAATTTAAAACAAGGTAGCTTCAAACTCAAGGAAGTTGAGATTTTGTAGTAAGTTCAGTACATGAATTTTATTGTCTTTGACAAAACTTGGTTGAACATCATTCTATTACTTAGTAGATTTTGACCTAAAGAAAGTTTATTGTCTTCTTTTCTTCATCTAGAAAATAAAAATGGTGGCCGGGTGCAGTGGCTCATGCCTGTAATCCCAGCACTTTGGGAGGCTGAGGTGGCTGGGTCACCTGAGGTCAGGAATTCAAGACCAGCCTGGCCAACGTAGTGAAACCCTGTTTCTACTAAAAAAAAAAAAATACAAAAATTAGCTGGGTGTGGTGGCAGGCACCTGTAATGCCAGCTACTTGGGGGTGCTGATACAGGAGAATTGCTTGGACCCAGGAGGCGGAGGTTGCAGTGATCCAAGATCGTGCCATTGCACTCTAGCCTGGGAGGTAAGAGTGAAACTCTGTCTCAAAAAAAAAAAAAAAAGAAGAAGAAAGAAAGAAAAGAAGACAAAACAAGACAAGATAAGACATCTGGCACAAAGTTAGCAAGAAATAGTGACTTTAATTTACTGTCAACTCACATGCAAAACCCCAATCAATTTAAATTGCAAGATAGGTCTCAGCTTAGCAGCCAGATGATATTGATGAACTGGGCCAGAATAGAGAGCTATCCAGAAGGAACAGGCTCCAAAAAAAGCAAGAGTATCTTTTTCACCTCAGCCTGTTCTCTAAACCAGAGAGAAAGAATTGCTGAGAAAGACATGTGGCCTAGGTAGCCCTGGGATGCTCTAGATGGTCCTGGCAGATTGCATATTCTAATCTTCTCGTTAAAAGAAGTTAAACAACACCTAACTATCTGTTTCAGCATTTACTTCATAGATGTTTTTAAATACAGTGAGAAAAAAATACTTTGCCATACTATGTTTCCAAAAACTTCGCAAACTCTAATTCCCTTACCTCATATTGTGAACACACAACATTGCGTTAACTAGATTGCATTCCTGCATTCAGACTTTTCCAAGCAATGATAATGATGATGATGATGACAATGGCAAAAACTTATTCTGTAGGTAATAAATTGAGTATGTTTTTATTATGAATCTGTAGTCTCCTGACCCTAACCCTAATTTCTGCTGAAGATGGTAACTCTCATCTTTGGACACTCACTGTGTTTCAAGCATTGTAGTAGGCCCATTTTATGTCTCTGTAATGAATCACATGCCATTAAGAAGCACACACAATTCAGCACTCGGATGAAAAGGAATTTTCTCCTTTGGGAAGTTTTATTGCAGAATATGACACTTTCTATGACATCCTTCACGTGTGAAGGATGAAAGAGCAGAATAGATAGGAAGCTAGGTTCATATCCTAGAATTGCTAGCTAAAATATAAAACATCCCAGTGAAATTTGAATTTCAAAAAAAAAAGAATAATTTTTAGTGTAAGTATGTCTCAAATATTGCATGGGACATCCGTAAACTAAAAAAGAAGTGTTGTTTATCTGAAATTCAAATTTAACTGGGTTTTATTGTTTGCTTGTTTAAAAGCCATAAAATTATCTAATAAAATTAGCAAAACCAAAGGACAAATTACGGCAAAAATAGTCTTCCTCCAGCCTGTGTTTAGTTGAAGTGAGCTGCTTGTAGAAGGCATATGGCTGAGTCATTTTTTAAAATAAACTTTTTATTTTGGAACAGCTTTAGGAGAATTGGGAAGATGGTACAGAGAGTTTCCATATAACCCACACTGAGTTTTCCCCATTACTCTATGACTATGGGACCTTTGTTACAAATAATCTATCAATATCAATAAATTACTATTATTTAAGGTCCATAATCTATTCAGATTTCCTTATTTTAACATAAGGCTCCTTTTATGTTCCAAGATCCTATCCAGTACACCACACCATGTTACATTTAGTCATCTTGTCTCCTAAGACTTCTCTTGACTGTGACTGTTTCACAGAGTTCCATCCTTTTGATGACTTAGAAATTGTTAAGGAATGTGGGTCAGATATTTTGTAAAATGTTACCTAATTAAGATTTGTATGATGGTTTTCTCATGATTAGACTGGAGTAATGTGTTTTAGGGAGAAAGACCCCAGAAGTAGAGTGTCATTTCCATCACATGATATTAAGGAGACATACTATCAGAATGACTTATCACTGGTGTTTTTTTTTTGTTTATTTGTTTTTGTTTTTTCTGTTCTTATTTTAACTTCTATTTTAGGCTCGAGGGTACATGTCCAGGTTTGCTATACAGGTTAACTCGTGTCACAGGGGTTTGTTGTACAGATTATTTTATCACACAGGTATTAAGCCTAGTACCCAATAGTATTTTTTCTGCTCCTCTTCCTTCTCCCACCCTCCACCCTCAAGTAGAACCCAGTGTCTTTTGTTCCCTTCTTTGTGTTCATGAGTTCTCCTCATTCAGCTCCCACTTATAAGTGAGAACATTTGGTATTTGGTTTTCTGTGACTTTGCTAAGGTTAACAACCTCCAGCTCCATCCATGTTCCTGCTAATAACATGATTTTGTTCTCTTTTATGGCTGCATAGTATGCCATGGTGTATATGTACCACATTTTCTTTACCTAATATGTCATTGATTGGCATTTAGGTTGATTGCATGTCTTTGCTATTGCGAATAGGGCTGCAATGAACTTACACATGCATGTGTCTTTATGGTAGAATAATTCATATTCCTTTGGGTATGTATCCAATAATGGGATTGCTGGGTTGAATAGTAGTTCTGCTTTTAGCTCTGTGAGGAATCACCATACTGCTTCCACAATGGTTGAACTAATTTACACTCCCACTGTGAGTGGGAGTGTAAACTAGTTTCTCTGCACCCTCACCAGCATCTGTAAATTTGCTTAAGTTCCTTATAGTTGCTGGATATTAGTCCTTTGTCAGATGCATTGTTTGTGAATATTTTCTCCCATTCTGTAGGTTGTCTGTTTACTCTGTTTGTAGTTTCTTTTGCTGTTCAGAAGCTCTTAAGTTTAATTCGATCCTATTTGTTGATTTTTGCTTTTGTTGTGTTTGCTTTTGGACTTACCACTATTGATGTTAGCCTTGATCATCTGACTGAGGTAGAATTTGTCAGTGTCTCCCACTGTAAAATTATCCTTCCCCCTAACTCCTATAGATCATGTTTTTCTTTTCTCTCTTTTTTAAAATGCTCTGCCAATCTTTTAATTGTTTTATTTAGGTTATTTACTTTTGATGTAATTATTGGTATTTAAGGTAAAGTCTACCATTATTTTTTTCCTTTTAGTTTGGTTTTTCCTTTTCTCATTTTCTTTTTCCTGCCATCCTATGGACAACACAAGCAGTGTTTAGCATTTAATGTTAATTTATTTATAATTTGTAAGTATATCTCTTTGTAAAGGAGTTGTACTGGTTACTCTAGGCATTACATTATGAATAACTTATTGCAACCCACTGGTGCCAATATTTTACCACTTTGAGTGTGGAAAACTTCTTTCCTTTTATATCCTTTAGTATCCCCAATTTATAACGTAATCCATTTTACAATTCCCCTACATGCATCGA
The DNA here is from genome assembly GCF_003255815.1 of Theropithecus gelada. Classification (NCBI taxonomy): domain Eukaryota; kingdom Metazoa; phylum Chordata; class Mammalia; order Primates; family Cercopithecidae; genus Theropithecus; species Theropithecus gelada. Next base: position 55,240,112 of record NC_037676.1, read on the forward strand.
CAACAACACTACATGGTTTTATAATTTTTGCTTCAACCATCAGACATAACTTAGAAAGCTCAGGAGGAGAAGAACAATATATTGTGTTTACTCATATTTTTGGTCTTTCTTCTAAATTTGTATTTTTCCTTCTTTATGACATTCCAAGATTTCTTTTTTAAAAACTTTTATTTTAGGTTCGGGGTAAATGTGCAGGTTTGTTATATAGGTGAATTGTGTCATGGGTGTTTGGAGTAAAGATTATTTCTTTCTTTTTTTTTTTTTTTTTTTTGAGACGGAGTCTCCCTCTGTCACCCGGGCTGGAGTGCAGTGGCCGGATCTCAGCTCACTGCAAGCTCCGCCTGCCGGGTTTACCCCATTCTCCTGCCTCAGCCTCCCGAGTAGCTGGGACTACATGCGCCCGCCACCTCACCCGGCTAGTTTTTTGTATTTTTTAGTAGAGACGGGGTTTCACCGTGTTAGCCAGGATGGTCTCGATCTCCTGACCTCGTGATCCACCCGTCTCGGCCTCCCAAAGTGCTGGGATTACAGGCTTGAGCCACCGCGCCCGGCCGAGTAAAGATGATTTCATCACCCAGGTAATAAGCATAGTACCCGAAGGGTAGTTTTTCCATCCTTACCCGCCTCCCAACCTCCATCCTCTAGTAGGGTCTGGGATCTGTTGTTCCTTCCTTTGTGTCCATGTGTACTCAATGTTTAGCTTCCACTTAGGTTTTCTGTTCCCGTGTTAGTTTGCTTCGGATGATGGCCTCCAGTTCCATCAATGTTTCTGCAAAGGATGTGATCTCTTTTTTTTATGGCTGCATAGTATTTCGTGGTGTATATGTACCACATTTTCTTTATCCAGTCTACCATTGATGGGCAGATAGGTTGATTCCATGTCTTTGCCACTGTGGATAGTGCTGTGAATATACACATTTATGTTTCTTTATGGGAGAATTTCTATTTTTTTGGGTATATACCCAGTAATGGCACTGCTGGATCAAATGGTAGTTCTGTTTTAAGATCTTTGAGAAATATTCAAATTGCTTTCCACAATGGCTGACCTAATTTACATTCCCACCAGCAGTGTATAAGTGTTCTCATTTCTCTACAACCTCATCAGCATCTGTTATTTTTTGACTTTTTAATAATAGTCATTCTGACTGGTATAAGATGGTATCTCATTGTGGTTTTGATTGGCATTTCTTTAATGATTAGTGATGTTGATAATTTTTTATATACTTGTTGGTCACATATATGTTTTCTTTTAAAAAGTGTGTGTTCATGTCTTTTGTCCACTTTTTAATGGAGTTGTTTGTTGCTTTTTAATTTGTTTAAATTCTTTATAGATTTTGGATATTAGATCTTTGTTGGATTCATAGTTTGCAAATATTTTCTCCCATTCTGTAGATTGTCTCTTTACTCTGTTGATAGTTGATTTTGCTGTGCAGAGGCTCCTTGATTTAATTAGGTCTCATTTGTCAATTTTTGTTTTTGTTACACTTGCTTTTGGTGTCTTAATCATTAAATCTTTGCTGGGGCCTGTGCCCAGAATGGTATCACTTGTTATCTTCCAGGGTTTTTATAGTTTTGGATTTTACATTTAGGTCTTTAATTCATTTTGAGGTTTCTGTTGTATATGGTGTGAGGAAAAGGTCCAGTGTCAATGTTTTGCATATGGATAGCCAATTTTCCCAGCACCATTCATTGAATAGGGAGTCTTTCTCCATTGCTTGTTTTTGTCGACTTGGTCAAAGATGAAGTGGTTGTAGGTGTACAGCATTATTTCTGGGCTCTCTATTCTGTTTCATTGGTCTATATGTCTGTTTTTGTACCAGTACCATGCGGTTTTAGTTACTGTGAACTTGTAGTATAGATTGAAGTCAGATAATGTGATGCCTCCAGCTGTGTTCTTTTTGCTTAGGATTGCTTGGTTATTCTGGCTTTTTTTAAAAAAATATATTTATTATTATTATATTTTAAGTTATAGGGTACATGTGCATAACGTGCAGGTTTGTTACATATGTATACTTGTGCCATGTTGGTGTGCTGCACCCATCAACTCGTCATTTACATCAGGTATAACTCCCAATGCAATCCTTCCCCCCCCCCCATGATAGGCCCCAGTGTGTGATGTTCCCCTTCCTGAGTCCAAGTGATCTCATTGTTCAGTTCCCACCTATGAGTGAGAACATGCGGTGTTTGGTTTTCAGTTCTTGTGATAGTTTGCTAAGAATGATGGTTTCCAGCTGCATCCATGTCCCTACAAAGGACACAAACTCATCCTTTTTTATGGCTGCATAGTATTCCATGGTGTATATGTGCCACATTTTCTTAATCCAATCTGTCACTGATGGACATTTGGGTTGATTCCAAGTCTTTGCTATTGTGAATAGTGCTGCAATAAACATACGTGTGCATGTGTCTTTATAGCAGCATAATTTATAATCCTTTGGGTATATACCCAGTAATGGGATGGCTGGGTCATATGGTACATCTAGTTCTAGATCCTTGAGGAATCGCCATACTGTTTTCCATAATGGTTGAACCAGTTTACAATCCCACCAACAGTGTAAAAGCGTTCCTATTTCTCCACATCCTCTCCAGCACCTGTTGTTTCCTGACTTTTTAATGATCGCCATTCTAACTGGTGTGAGATGGTATCTCATTGTGGTTTTGATTTGCATTTCTCTGATGGCCAGTGATGATGAGCATTTTTTCATGTGTCTGTTGGCTGTATGAATGTCTTCTTTTGAGAAATGTCTGTTCATATCCTTTGCCCACTTTTTGATGGGGTTGTTTGTTTTTTTCTTGTAAATTTGTTTGAGTTCTTTGCAGGTTCTGGATATTAGCCCTTTGTCAGATGAGTAGATTGCAAAAATTTTCTCCCATTCTGTAGGTTGCCTGTTCACTCTGATGGTAGTTTCTTTTGCTGTGCAGAAGTTCTTTAGTTTAATTAGATCCCATTTGTCAATTTTAGCTTTTGCTGCCGTTGCTTATGGTGTTTTAGACATGAAGTATTTGCCCATTCCTATGTCCTGAATGGTACTACCTAGGTTTTCCTCTAGGATTTTTATGGTATTAGGTCTAACATTTAAGTCTCTAATCCATCTTGAATTAATTTTCATATAAGGAGTAAGGAAAGGATCCAGTTTCAGCTTTCTACTTATGGCTAGCCAATTTTCCCAGCACCATTTATTAAATAGGGAATCCTTTCCCCATTTCTTGTTTCTCTCAGGTTTGTCAAAGATCAGATGGCTGTAGATGTGTAGTATTATTTCTGAGGACTCTGTTCTGTTCCATTGGTCTATATCTCTGTTTTGGTACCAGTACCATGCTCTTTTGGTTACTGTAACCTTGTAGTATAGTTTGAAGTGAGGTAGCGTGATGCCTCCAACTTTGTTCTTTTGACTTAGGATTGTCTTGGAGATGTGGGCTCTTTTTTGGTTCCATATGAACTTTAAAGCAGTTTTTTCCAATTCTGTGAAGAAACTCATTGGTAGCTTGATGGGGATGGCATTGAATCTATAAATTACCTTGGGCAGTATGGTCATTTTCACGATATTGATTCTTCCTATCCATGAGCATGGTATGTTCTTCCATTTGTTTGTGTCCTCTTTTATTTCACTGAGCAGTGGTTTGTAGTTCTCCTTGAAGAGGTCCTTTACATCCCTTGTAAGTTGCATTCCTAGGTATTTTATTCTTTTTGAAGCAATTGTGAATGGAAGTTCATTCATGATTTGGCTCTCTGTTTGTGTGTTACTGGTGTATAAGAATGCTTGTGATTTTTGCACATTAATTTTGTATCCTGAGACTTTGCTGAAGTTGCTTATCAGCTTAAGGAGATTTTGGAATGAGACAATGGGGTTTTCTAAATATACAATCATGTCATCTGCAAAGAGGGACAATTTGACTTCTTCTTTTCCTAACTGAATACCCTTGATTTCTTTCTCTTGCCTGATTGCCCTAGCCAGAACTTCCAACACTATGTTGAATAGGAGTGGTGAGAGAGGGCATCCCTGTCTTGTGCCAGTTTTCAAAGAGAATTTTTCCAGTTTTTGCCCATTCAGTATGATATTGGCTGTGGGTTTGTCATAAATAGCTTTTATTATTTTGAGGTACGTTCCACCAATACCGAATTTATTGAGCGTTTTTAGCATGAAGGGCTGTTGAATTTTGTCAAAAGCCTTTTCTGCATCTATTGAGATAATCATGTGGTTCTTGTCTTTGGTTCTGTTTATATGCTGGATTATGTTTATTGATTTGCGAATGTTGAACCAGCCTTGCATCCCAGGGATGAAGCCCACTTGATCATGGTGGATAAGCTTTTTGATGTGCTGCTGAATCCGGTTTGCCAGTATTTTATTGAGGATTTTTGCATCGATGTTCATCAGGGATACTGATCTAAAATTCTCTTTTTTTTTGTTGTGTCTCTGCCAGGCTTTGGTATCAGGATGATGTTGGCCTCATAAAATGAGTTAGGGAGGATTCCCTCTTTTTCTATTGATTAGAATAGTTTCAGAAGGAATGGTACCAGCTCCTCCTTGTACCTCTCATAGAATTCAGCTGTGAATCCATCTGGTCCTGGACATTTTTTGGTTGGTAGGCTATTAATTATTGCCTCAATTTTTCGCAAATCAATAAACATAATCCAGCATATAAACAGAACCAAAGACAAGAACCACATGATTATCTCAATAGATGCAGAAAAGGCTTTTGACAAAATTCAACAGCCCTTCATGCTAAAAACGCTCAATAAATTCGGTATTGGTGGAACGTACCTCAAAATAATAAAAGCTATTTATGACAAACCCACAGCCAATATCATACTGAATGGGCAAAAACTGGAAAAATTCTCTTTGAAAACTGGCACAAGACAGGGATGCCCTCTCTCACCACTCCTATTCAACATAGTGTTGGAAGTTCTGGCTAGGGCAATCAGGCAAGAGAAAGAAATCAAGGGTATTCAGTTAGGAAAAGAAGAAGTCAAATTGTCCCTCTTTGCAGATGACATGATTGTATATTTAGAAAACCCCATTGTCTCATTCCAAAATCTCCTTAAGCTGATAAGCAACTTCAGCAAAGTCTCAGGATACAAAATTAATGTGCAAAAATCACAAGCATTCTTATACACCAGTAACACACAAACAGAGAGCCAAATCATGAATGAACTTCCATTCACAATTGCTTCAAAAAGAATAAAATACCTAGGAATGCAACTTACAAGGGATGTAAAGGACCTCTTCAAGGAGAACTACAAACCACTGCTCAGTGAAATAAAAGAGGACACAAACAAATGGAAGAACATACCATGCTCATGGATAGGAAGAATCAATATCGTGAAAATGACCATACTGCCCAAGGTAATTTATAGATTCAATGCCATCCCCATCAAGCTACCAATGAGTTTCTTCACAGAATTGGAAAAAACTGCTTTAAAGTTCATATGGAACCAAAAAGGAGCCCGCATCTCCAAGACAATCCTAAGTCAAAAGAACAAAGCTGGAGGCATCACGCTACCTGACTTCAAACTATACTACAAGGCTACAGTAACCAAAACAGCATGGTACTGGTACCAAAACAGAGATATAGACCAATGGAACAGAACAGAGTCCTCAGAAATAATACCACACATCTACAGCCATCTGATCTTTGACAAACCTGAGAGAAACAAGAAATGGGGAAAGGATTCCCTATTTAATAAATGGTGCTGGGAAAATTGGCTAGCCATAAGTAGAAAGCTGAATCTGGATCCTTTCCTTACTCCTTATACGAAAATTAATTCAAGATGGATTAGAGACTTAAATGTTAGACCTAATACCATAAAAATCCTAGAGGAAAACCTAGGTAGTACCATTCAGGACATAGGCATGGGCAAAGACTTCATGTCTATTCTGGCTTTTTTTGTTCTTCCACATGAGTTTTAAAATCATTTTTTCTAATTCTGGGAAGAATGTCATTGGTAGTTTGGTAGGAATAATGTTGAATCTGTGAATTGCTTTGGGCAGTTTGGTCATTTTAACAATACTGATTCCTCTTATTCATTAACATGGAATATTTTCCCATTAGTTTATGTCATCTCTGTTTTCTCTCAGCAAAGTTTTGTAATTCTCATTATAGAGATCTTTTACCTCCCTGGTTAGCTGTATTCCTAGGTATTTTATTTTTTGTGTAGCTATTGTGAATGGGATTGTTTTCTTGATTTGGCTCTTGGCTGAGGCATTGATGTATAGACATGCTGCTATTATTTGTAAATTAATTTTGTGTCCTGAAAGCTTGCGAAAGTTATTTTTCAGATCTAGGAGCTTTTGGGCAGAGACTATGGAATTTTCTAGGTATAGAAATATATAATTGGCAAACATAGATAATTTGACTCCCTCTCTTCCTATTTTGATGCCTTCTATTTTTTTCTCTTGCCTGATTGCTCTACCTAGGACTTCCAGTCTTATGTTGAATAGGAGTGGTAAGACAGGGCATCCTAGTCTTATTCCAGTTTTCAAGCAGAACACTTTCAGCTTTTGCCCATCCAGTATGATGTTGGCTGTGGGTTTGTCAGAGATGGCTCTTATTGTTTTGAAGTATGTTCCTTCAATGCTTACTTTGTAGAAGATTTTTAACATGAAGGGATGTTGAATTTTATCAAAAGTCTTTTCTACATCTATTGAAATGATTATGTGGTTTTTGTTTTTAGTTCTGTTTATGTAATGAATCACACTTATTGATTTGCATACATTGAACCTACCTTGCATCCTAGGGATAAAGCCTACTTGACTGTGGTGAGTTAGCTTTTTGACATGCTACTGGATTTGGTTTGCTAGTATTTTGTAAGATAATTTTTGCATCAATGTTCATCAATGATATTGGTCTGAAGTTTTCTTTCTTTTCTTTTCTTTCCTTTTCTTTCTCTTTCTCTCTCTTTCTTCTCTTTCTTTCTCTCTCTCTCTCTTTTTCTTCTTTGAGTTTTGCTCTTATTGCCCAGGCTGCAGTGCATTGGAGTGATCTCAGCTCACTGCAGCCTAGGTTCCACCTCCCAGGTTCAAGTGATTCTCCTGCCTCAGCCTCCTGAGTAGCTGGGATTATGGGACCACACCACTGTGCCTGGCTAGGTTTTGTATTTTTAGTAGAGATGAGGTTTCACTATGTTGGCCAGGCTGGTCTAGAACTCCTGACTTCAGGTGATCCTCCCACCTTGGCCTCCCAAAGTGCTAGGATTATAGGTATGAGCCACTGTGCTCAGTGGCCTGAACTTGTTGTTGTGTCTCTGCTGAGTTTTGGTATCAGCATTATGTTTGCCTCATAGAATGAGTTAGGAAGGATTCCCTCCTCCTCCAGTTTTTGGAATAGTTTCCAAAAGAATAGTTCCAGCTCCTCTTTATACATATGGTAAAATTCAGCTGTGAATCCATCTAGTCCTAGGCTTTTTCTTGTTGGTAGGCTTTTCATTACTGATTCAATTTTCATACTCATTATTGGTCTGTTCAGGAATTCAATTTCTTTCTCATTCAGTCTTGGGAGGTTGTATGTTTCCAGAAACTTGATGATTTCTTCTAGTTTTTCTGGTTTGTTTGTATAGAGATATTCATAGTAGACTCTGAGGGATTTTTGTATTTCTGTGGGGTCAGTGGTACTGTCCCCTTTGCCATTGGGTAATGCTCTTATGTTCATTTAGATCATCTCTCTTTTTTCTTTGTAGTCTGGCTAGCTGTCTATCTTATTTATTCTTTGAAAGAACTAAGTCCTGGATTCATTGATCTTTTGTATGGTTTTTCAGGTCTCAGCTTCATTTAGTTTTGGTTATTTCTTGTCTTCTGCTAGCTTTGGGGTTGGTTTGCTCTTGTTTTTCTAGTTCCTCTAGGTGTAATGTTAGGTTGTTAATTTGAGATTTTTCTAACTTTTTGAAGTGGATGTTTAGTGCTATAAACTTCTCTGTTAACACTGCTTTAGCTGTGTCCCAGAGATTCTGTTGTGTTTTATTTTTTTGTTTTCATTAGTTTCAAAGAATTTCTTGATTTCTGCTTCCATTTAATTGTTTAATCAAAATAATTCAAAAATGCATTGTTTAATTTCCATATAATTGTATGATTTTAAGCAGTCTTATAGTTATTGATTTCTATGTTTATTGTGCTGTGGTTCGAAAGTGTGGTTGGTGTGATTTTTTGCTTTTGCTGAGAATTGTTTTATGGCTGACTGTGTGGTCAATTTTAGAGTAAGCATCATGTGTTTATGAGAGGAATGTATATTCTGTTGTTTTGGGGAGGAGAGTTCTGTAGATATCTGTTAGGTCCATTTGTTCAAGTGTTGTGTTCAGTTTCTGATTATTTTTGTTAGTTTTCTGCCTTGATGATCTGTCTAATACTGTCAGTGGGATGTTGAAGTCTCCTACTATTATTGTGTAGTTATCTAAGTCTCTTTATAGCTCTTTAAAAACTTGTTTTATAAACTTGGGTGCTCTTGTGTTGGGTGCATACATGTTTAGAATAGTTAGGTCTTCTTGTTGAATTGAACCCTTTGCCATTGCATAATGACTTTCTTTGTGTTTTTTGATCTTTGTTGATTTAAAGTGTGTTTCATATGAAATGAGAATAGTAACCCCTGCTTTTTACTGTGTTTCCATTTGCTTGGATTTTTCTTCATTCTCTTACTTTGTGCCTATGGGTGTCATTGCATGTGTGATGGGTCCCTTGAAGACAGCATACAGCTGGATCTTGCTTCTTTATCCAGGTTGCCACTCTGTGTCTTTTAATTGGGGCATCTAGCCTGTTTACATTCAAGGTTAATATTTATATGTGCAGATTTGATCTTGTCATTGTGTTGTTAGCTGGTTATTACGCAGACTTAATTGTGTGGTTGCTTCATAGTCAAGTACATAGTGTATGTACTTAAGTTTGTTTTTGTGATGGTTGGTAACGATCTTTCCTTTCCATATTTAGCACTTCCTTCAGGTTCTCTTGTAAGGTAACTCTGGTAGTAATAAATTCCTTTAGCATTTGCTTGTCCTTTGCTTATGAAGCTTAGTTTGGCTGGGTAAGAAATCCTTGGTTGGATTTTCTTTTCTTTAAGAATGCTGGGTATAGGCTCCCAATCTCTTCTGGCTTATAGAGTTTCTGCTGAACATTCCACTATTAGCCTGATAAGGTTTCCTTTATAGGTCAGCTGGCCCTTCTCTCTAGCTCCTTTAACATTTTTTCTTTCATTTTGACCTTGGAGAATCTGATGCTCTGTGTCTTGGGGAAGGTTATCTTGTATAGCATCTTGCAGGATTGTTCTGTATTCCTTGAATTTTAATCTTGGACTCTCTAGCAAGGTTGGGGAAATTTTCATGGATTATATCCTGCAATTTGTTTTACAAATTGCTTGTTTTGTCTCTTTCAGGAACACCAGTGAGACATAGATTTGGTTTCTTTACATAATCTCATATTTCTTGGAAGTTTTGTTCACTCTTTTATAATATTTTTTATTTTTTATTCATTTTTGTCTAACTGAATTATTTCAGAGAACTGGTCTTCAGGCTCTGAGATTCTTTCCTCAGTTTGGTCTATATTGCTCTTAATACTTGTGATTGTATTATGCAATTCTTTAGGTGAGGTTTTCAGCTTTTTTAGATCAATTTGCTTCTTTCTTAAAATGGTCATTTCATCTTACGCCTCCTGTATGATTTTATTATATTCCTTAGATTCCTTGGATTGGGTTTCTATTTTCTCCTGAATCTTGATGACCTTCATTTTAATCTATATTCTGTATTCTATGTCTGTTATTTTAGCCATTTCAGCCTGGTTAAGCACCATTCCTGCTCCAGCCTGGGCAACAGAGTAAGACTCTGTCTCAAAAAAAAAAAAAAAAAAAAAAAAGAAAAGAAAAAGGAACCATTCCTAGATACTAGTGCAGTCATTTACAGGTAAGAAGACACTCTGGCTTTCTGAGTTACCAGAGTTCTAGTGCTGGTTCTTCTTCATCAGTGTGGACTGGTGTTTCTTCAATGTTGGAAGTTGCTGTCCTATGGATGAGTGTTTTTGCTTTTATCTTCTTTGATGACCTTGGGGTTTGATTGTGACATAAAATAGGGTCAGTTGGCTAGCTTCATTTCTGGAAGATTTTAGGGGGCCAACACTTGGCTCAGCACTCCTGGACTAGGTGCTGTAGCTCTGGGAGGCTGGTACCAGGCCTCTGGCTTTGCTCTCTAGCCCCTTGACATTAGAAACTTGTTGTGCTGGAAGGGCCAAAGTGTTCCCAGTCCACTAGCCATGATACTCTGATGGGTGGTGCCAACCAAAGTGGTTTGTTGGGATGGTGGTAGCAGGATCCATTCCCACTCATGTGTCAAGGTCCAACAGTCACCCTAAGGCTAAAGTCTCCTAGGAGAGCATGGTGAGTGTTGGGGGATTGGTGTCCCTGTTTGTGCTCCACTGTAGACACTCCCATACCAAACCCTCTGGGCCTCCAAACCATGCCCCTTTCACCACTCTAAGCAGCTCTCCCTGCCAACTCAAGTGTCCATGGCAGTCATGGGGCCTCTTGCCACTAGGATTCCAGAGGTTGATGGTGAGCACAGGCCACTCCTTGTCTGTTCAACTCACCCATTCCCCATGATTTTCTGATGGCTAGAAACCAATCCTGGTGATCAGCAGCACAGTGTAGGGTACTCAGTTTTCTTCCCTTTCAGCCTAGCTCCTGTGTCTTCCCTCTGCCTACTCTCAATGCCATCCCTCTAAAAGTTCTGCTCAGAGTGTGTCAGTCTTCCCAATGTGCCAGTCTCTTGGCAGAAGATGTTCCTTCTGGCTGCATCTAGGGTCCTTCTACTCTCCCAAGATTTCTTATTTTCTCACTTATTTTCTGTTTAGAGTTTCCTTGAATCATTCACTTAAGGTAGGTCAGCTGGCAACCAATTTTCTTAGCTTCTTTCAATTCAGATTGTCTTGAGATCCCTACAATCCTGAAGGATATATTTTGGAAATTATTTCTCTTAAGCACTTGAAAAATGTTCTGCTACTTCCTCTGATCTCCAGGATTTCTGATGAGAAATTCACTGTCACTTGAATGGATTTTTTCTGTAGGTAATGTGTTGTTTCTCTCTGAATTGATTTAGAAAAAAAAAATTTTGATCTTAATTTTCTGAAGTTTGACTACAAGATGTCTTGTCACAGATTTCTTTAGATTTATACTATTTGGGGCTCAGTAAGCTTCTTGACACTATAGGTTTATGTCTTTTTTAGATGGAGTCTCACTTTGCTGCCTGGACTGGAGTGCAGTGGCATGATCTCAGCTCACTGCAACTTCAGCCTCTTGAGTAGCTGGGATTACATTTGTGTGCCACCATGCTTGGCCAATTTTTGCATTTTTAGTAGAGATAGGGTTTCGCCATGTAGGTCAGGATGGTCTCGAACTCTTGACCTCAGGTGGTACACCTGCCTCAGCCTCCCAAAGTGCTGGAATTACAGGTGTGAGCCACCACACTTGGCCAGGTTTATGCCTTTTGTCAAATTTGGGAAACTTGCACCTATTATTTATTCTAATTCTTTTTAACTCCATCTTCTCTGTTGTCTCTCTGTTTTTCACATATTTTAATTGTTACTATTCTATCTTTAATTTCACTAATTTTTTTCCTTCTGTCTATTCTGCTGTTGAATCCATCTAGTGGATTTTGCATTTCAGTTATTGTATTCTTCCTTCTGAAATTTAAATTTGGTTCTTTTTATCTTCTTTTTTTGCTGAGACTTTCTATTTTTTTCATTTGTTTGAAGCATTTTCATAATTTCTCATTGAAACATTTTTATGATGGCTACTTTTAAATCTTTGATCATCTAATGGCAGCATTGTTTTGGTTTTGCTAATTGTTTATTATCTTTTTAAATTCAGTTTAAGATCTTCCTGTTTGTATGATGAGTGATTGTCTGTTGAAACCTGGACATGCTGAGTATAATGTTAAAGATGGAATCATATTTTGATCTAGTGTTTTATTCAGCTTCCTCGAACACCACTCCAGTGAATGAAGTGGACTGCTTCCCATTACTAATAGGTAGGGGCTGAAAGTCTATGTTTTCCACTTAGCCTCTAACATTTGAGATGGGGAAGGCCTCATTGCTACTCCCAGGCTGGACTGGAGCTTAGTCTCCCCACTAGGGCTTTGCTGACATGACTCTTTCAGGGAAGGGAAGGAATGCCTTGTTCCTGCTCTCCACATGGCCTCCATGACACCATGGGGTTAGGGGTGGCCTCAGTACCATTAAGTGGTGGGGAAAACCTCCGCTAACACCACCCCAGTGAGGGGGGGCAGAACACCTCATTACTGCTGGATCATGGTGAAACCAGCTCCCGACTGGCACCATGGCAGAAAGAGGGCTTGTTACTGCTTTTCTGACACCACTCTGTGGGATGTCAGAATGCCTCATTGCAGCCTTAACAGGATAGAAGTGTAGGTTCCCCACAAGGCGTTTGCTGGTATGAGTATGGAGGAGCTATATTTTTTTGGTTGTGTTTGGCTGTAGTAGAATAGATATTGCCTAAAAGTTTTCTGTCTTGCTAGGCAGTCACCTTCCTATGCCTTTGACTAGAGGGACGAGGATTTTGAAGAAACGTTATAACAAAGAAATCTATCTCTATTGCCATTTCAGGGCTACTGGCTTCCCCAATCTAGGATATATGAGGCCAAAAGAAAACTCAAGGAACTCACTACAGCATTGATTTTAAAGTCCCAATGTCCCTAGCTGATCTGCCTTCTTCTCTCTGCCTTTTGAGGTCTCCTTATACCTATTTACTTGTTCATTTTTTTAATTTAATTTTTTTAATTGACAAAATTGTATCTATTTACCATATACAATCTGTTATTTTGAAATATGTATACATTGTAGAATGGCTATTGAGCTAATTAACATATATTATGTCACATAGTTATTTTTTGGTTGAGAACACTTAAAATCTACTTATTTCACTATTTTCAAGAATACATTTTTATGAACTATTGTTGATATGGTCTACAAAATAGCTCTTCAGCTTCCATCTCTTATCTAACTAAAATTTTGTGTCCTTTAACCAACATCTCTCCATTTCCTTCACTCCCAGGCCCTGGTAACCACCATTCTACTTTCTACTTTTGTGACTTTGATTTCTTTGATTCCACGTATGAGTGAGATCATGCGGTATTTATCTTTCTGTGCCTGGCTTATTTCACTTAACGTAATGTCTTCCAGAGTCATCCATGTTGTTCAGAATGACAGAATTTCCTCCATTTTAAAGGCTGAATATAGTATTCCACTGAGGGTATTACCACATTTTCTTTATTCATTCATCTGATGGAGGACATGTAAGTTGCTTCTGTGTCTTAGCTGTGGTGAACAATGCTGCAATAAACGTGGGAGTGCAGATCTCTCTTTGACACATTGATTATATTTTCTTTGGATATATATACCCAGTAGTGTGATTTTTGGATCTGCTTGTGTTTATTTTATATATAATGCCCAAGGATTTTAGTTGTACTGAGTGTGAAGAAGAGGAAATAATAGTATGTCTACTCTATCATCCCCAGGGTCTTGTATTTTTATTTGCTAATTCTAGCAATCCTACTGAGTTGTCATGGAATGCTAGACTGTTCATATCTAGAATTCCTATTTTCAAAAAACTCTGATATGTTCAGGCCACTATTTTAAGAGTGTCTATTATTCCTAATTGAATATCTTTCATAACTCATACATATGAGTTATATATAACTCACATATGTGCAAATATTACATAAATGTTACATATATGAGTTGTGAAGTGTACTCAATTAGTAATAACAGACACTCATATATTTATGCAAACATTGCATAACTGTTCAATAGAATACTTTAAAGAAATTTATCTTTTTTGGCATGTCAACAAGCTCTTTTAGAATCCAAACTAGGGTATTTTAGTGAAAAAGTTTGAAAAGTCCTGCATTGAGAGTACCTTAAAATATTTATTTTCATTTTTAAACCCTAGAAAATATTGAAAAAGGTATACTATTTTATGTTTGACCCTTTGTAAATCAACATTAAATATTCCTACCGTTTATGTTCATGTCTACTTTATTGAATTCTTTCTAAACAAGAGCCAGATATGGAGGGATGTGCTTTTGCATTTTAGTTCATTTAATCCTTATAATTCTATCAAGTACTTATCCCCACTGTATGGGTGAAGTGTCTGAGATGTTAAGTGACTTGCTGGAGTGTTACAGCTAGTGTTAGAACTCAGATCTCTCTGATACCAACCTATGCCACATGCTTGACTACATTCTATTTCCTTCTATGGGCAGAGACAAGCTCACATGTATTCACTTCACCTTTTCTCACTAGCCTACCCTTTTTACCGTGCTGGCTTATTCTGATGTTTTTATCCAATGTCCCCTATGAACTCTTTTCATAGAGCTTCTATTCTCTTGTACTTCTGGGCCACTGTATTCAATGAAAGGCTTTCTCCCTTATTAAGATGTTCTCCTACTCAGTCAAAGCTTTGTGGCAGTATTAATTAAATAGGCTTTAAATAATAAGTTATTTTGTGTTTGGGATTTAATATTGAAAGATAAAATACTTTCTTATATTCTTCATAAGCAAGTACCAACTCCTGAGTTGGTACAACTCAGACTCTCATGCATTCAATGCCTTTCCATAAGTGACTTTGTATATTGTTTACGAGAAAAAAGTAAATAATGTCTAGTAGGTTATTTATAATCTAATTCAGCTTAAGTGGCAGTTTCAATGATGTTTGGGATATATCTAACCTAGCTTAGTTGTAAATTTACTGCTCTATTTAAATAATTTGAAATTCAGGATGTTCTTTTCTCTTCTAATAATTAAGAGCAAGGAAAAGTGGAAATGAGCAGCATGAAGTGGAGCTGGATGAAAAATTTCTAATTCCAAAATCATTGTCTTACCCAGTGAAAATTGACTTAGGCTTATACAGGAAGTGAGATTTGTTGAGCAGTGGGGTGAATTGATTTGGGCTCTGAGATCTTTTACCAGAAATATGGTGTTTGGCAGGAATAAGCAGGCAGCCGTGATCTGCTTTGAACCAGTCAAACCCAGGCTGAGTCTCCCTGCTCTAACCCTCTCTAGCTCCTACAAGTTTCAGAAAGTCTCATTTTCCCCAACTAAAACGTGGATAGCAGTACTTAACTTGTGCATGCGCAGATTAAATGAGAGAAAATCTGCGAAGTATTTGCCACATTACTGTTATGCAAAAAATGCAATTATTATTATGAAGCTAAATTTACCTAGATTATTTCCAGATTCTTGCTGAACTAGGTTTTAGGTTCTCACTTTTTACTTTGCACACGTTTGCATCCCATCTATATATTATCTGTAATAGTCTAGTGCTTAGTCAGTGGACTCACCTACTTTTGCATTGATTAGGTCAAAAGCTGGTGAAAACTGGGCACACAGCATTGTGCTGAGGCTCTTTTGTACAAATTGTCTGGGTTCCACTCTATCCCTATACTTTTAGAATTGCCCAAAAGAAGGCACATTTCGTTAATTGAGGAAGTTGGGCTAAAATTTGAAAGTCTGGAAGGAGTAAAAGATTCTTTTTTTATGATTTACTTTCTTTTATATGCAGTTATTAAGGACCTTGGCCTCCTTACTTACCATCTGCATGACCTTGATCAAGATTTTTAAATTCTCCATTTCTAGGGTTTTCATAAAGAAAATGGAAACAATAATAGTCCAGAGTAGAGCTGTCAAAAAGAAATCATGCATCAAAAATGGAACTCAGTGCTTTAAACAGATTAGATGCTGATTTTCATGGTGTTGAAAATAGTTCTTTTATATATTTTATTTTTTTATTATACTTTAAGTTCTGGGATGCATGTGCAGAATATGCAGTTTTGTTACATGAGTATACATGTGCCATGGCGATTTGCTGCACCCATCAACCCATCATCTACATTAGGTATTTCTCCTAATGCTATCCCTCCCCTAGCCCCCCACTCCCTGACAGACCCTGGTGTGTGATGTTCCCCTCCCTGTGTCCATGTGTTCTCTCACCACTCCTATTCAACCTAGTATCGGAAGTTCTGGCCAAGACAATAAGGCAAGAGAAAGAAATAAAGTGTATTCAGATAGGAAGAGAGGAAGTCAAATTTTCTCTGTTTGCAGATAACATGATTGTATATTTAGATAACTTCATTGTCTGAGCCCAAAAATTCCTTAAGCTGATAAGCAACTTCAGCAAAGTCTCAGGATACAAAATCAATGTGCAAAAATCACAAGTATTCCTATACACCAATGAGAGCCAAATCATGAGTGAACTCCCATTCACAATTGCTACAAAGAGAATAAAATACATAGGAATCCAACTTACAAGGGATGTGAAGGACCTCTTCAAGGAGAACTACAAACCACTGCTCAAGCAAATAAGAGAGGACACAAACAAATGGAAAAACATTCCATCCTCATGGATAGGAAGAATCAATAAATGGTCATACTGCCTGAAGTAATATATATATTCATTGCTATTCCCATTAACTTTCTTCACAGAATTAGAAAAAAGTACTTTAAATTTCATATGGAACCAAAAAAGAGCCCAAATAGCCAAAAAATTCCTAAGCAAAACAATGAAGCTGGAAACATCACACTACCTGAATTCAAACTATACTACAAGGCTACAGTAATCAAAAGGGCATGGTACTGGTACCATAACAGATATATAGACCAATGGAACAGAACAGAGGCCTCAGAAATAACACCACACATCTCCAACCATCTGATCTTTGACAAACCTGACAAAAACAAGCAATGGGGAAAGCATTCCCTATTTAATAAATGGTGTTGGGAAAACTGGCTAGCCATATGCTGAAAACTGAAACTGGACCCCTTCCTTACACCTTGTACAAAAATTAACTCAAGATGGATTAAAGACTTAAATGTAAGACCTAAAACCATAAAAATCCTAGAAGAAAACGTAGGCAATACCATTCAGGACATAGGCATGGGCAAAGACTTCATGACTAAAACACCAAAAGCAATTGTAACAAAAGCTAAAATAGACAGATGGAATCTAATTAAACTAAAGAGCTTCTGCTCAGCGAAAGAAGCAATCATGGGAGCAAACAGGCAATCTACTGAATGGGAAAAAATTTTTGCAATCTATCCATCTGACAAAGGGCTAATATCCAGAATCTACAAGGAGCTTAAACAAATTTACAAGAAAACAACAAACAACTCCATCAAAAAGTGGGTAAAGGATGTGAACAGACACTTCTCAAAAGAAGACATTTATGCAGTCAACAAACATACGAAAAAAAAGCTCATCATCACTGGTCGTTAGAGAAATGCAAATCAAAAACACAATGAGTTACCATCTCATGCCAGTTAGAATAGTGATCATTAAAATCATTCTATGATAAAGACACATCCACATGTATGTTTATTGCAGCACTATTCACAATAGCAAAGACTTGGAACCAACCCAAATGTCTATCAATGATAGACTGCATTAAGAAAATGTGGCACATATACACCATGGAATACTGTGCAGCCATAAAAAAGGATGAGTTCATGTCCTTTGCAGGGACATGGCTGAAGCTGGAAAACATCATTCTCAGCAAACTATCACAAGATCAGAAAATCAAACACCACATGTTGTCACTCATAAGTGGGAGTTGAACAATGAGAACACATGGACACAGGGACAGGAACATCACACACCGGGGCCTGTTGGGGGGTGAAGGGCTAGGGGAGGGATAACATTAGGAGAAATACCTAATGTAGGTGACAGGTTGATAGGTGCAGCAAACCACCATGGCACGTGTATACCTATGTAACAGAACTGCACGTTCTGCACATGTAACCCAGAATTTAAAGTATAATAATAATAATAAAAATTATGCTTAAAGGATGAGCCACAATGACACACACACACAAAAGTCATGAAACAACAGATGCTGTAGAGGATATGGAGAATTAGGAATGCTTTTACACTGTTGGTGGGAGTGTAAATTACTTCAACCATTTTTGAAGACAGTGTGGTGATTCCTCAAGGATCTAGAACCAGAAATACCATTTGACCCAGCAATCCCATTACTGGGTATATACCCAAAGGATTAGAAATCATTCTACTATAAAGACACTTGTATACGTGCGTTGTTGCAGTACTATTCACAATAGCAAAGACTTGGAACCAAACCAAATGCCCATCAATGATAGACTGGATAAAGAAAATGTGTCACATATACAACATGGAATACTATGCAGCCATAAAAAAGAATGAGTTCATGTCCTTTGCAGGGACATGGATGAAGCTAGAAACCATCATCCTCAGCAAACTAACCCAGGAACAGAACATAGTTCTAACTCTCTGAGATAAAATAATAAAGAAATAGAGGAGATGTAGGAGAAGGAGTCTGCTGAAGTTTTGCAAATTGGAAACAGAGAGATCAGGAACAGTGAGTTCAGCCAGTTCTTCCATCAGGACTTTAGCTGTTACTGAATCCTATGGTCTGGGGCCCAGCTCTGAAGATTCAGCAACTAGTTTTTGTCAGAACATTGGTTTGATGAGACTCAGGAGGACTGACTCTCCCTCTAACTACTTATTTCTATCAGATGGTGCTGACTTAAGGTCTCAATTTCTATTCTATTCAATGACGTGGGCAAACTGGGTATATTTTAAAGAGTATTTAGTTATTCCTCTATTAGTTTCTGTTTTCTTGTAACTATCTGTAACATTGGAATTAGAAATATACATATTCTCTTTCATCGTTATCCTTTTCTAATTTATCTAGCTATGATTTCAGAACCTCATTCTTATTATATCATTTTTTTCTCACTCAAGCCCTATATCCGTATCTTCTCAACTCTTACTATAGACTTAATCTTATTCTAAATTATATCTAAGTCTACTGAAATAGAAGCCTGAGTCCAATTTGCCCTATGCAAATATAGGCCACATTGGTGCTAGATTAATTTTCTCTAAACATTCCTTTATCATGTCATCTCCATACATATTCCTGCCTGCATTCTCTTCATCACATATAATCTCTTTTCCCTGGTTTTTGATGTCTCCCATAAAATGACCCCATATGCACAGTCAAACTTATTGTTCAATACTTTATTATTTTTCAATAAGTATTTATTGAATACTTTGTATATACTTGGGTCTGGGGATACAAGGGTGAAAAATTTAGACATGTTTCCCTCCCTCAGGAAGTTCATAGTTTACAGGAAAGGCAGGTGATTAGAATCACACCGAAATGGGATCACTGTTGGATTGGTGACACACACAAGAATCACTAGGGCAGGTAACCTAGTTGAGTTCAGGAAAGACCACTAAGTTGAAATGAGGTCTGAGCTGGTATTAAAAGGGGAATATTTGTGGCTGCTTGAATATTTGTGACTGCTTGAAGAGGGGACCAGACTGTTCCAGGCAGAGGAACAGCACATGTGAAGGCCCTGGGGTGAACCTTCCCAGTGACCTGAAAGACTAGGGTTGTAAGCAGCACTGGATTGCACAGGGCAGTATTTTCACTGTCTGGGATGCCATTCTATTCATCTATCAGCACCACAGTATTTTCTCTCTCTCGTACCATGGAACCCTTACACATTTAGCATAGGAAAGAGGAGAGCTTTCAAATGTTTGGTTGTATTTGACAAGGCTTTTTAGAAACTTTAAATGTTAATTTAAATCCAATTTTTTAACACCCTCTTCCCATTTTCATAACGTCTCACTTCATTCCTGAGGAGTGAGATCATTTTCTACATTTGCTTGGGACTAAAAACTTGGCTTAAAAATCTCACAGAAATGCGATTTTCTTGAAATGGCCAAGTTCAAGAAGATGGTGAAAGGATGTTGCTCTCAGGCTTTTCCCCTCTAATTAAGTTGTTTTTATCTGACCAAAAAATAGTCCCAAAGACCTTGTACAGGTTATTCTTCTTCTCCTCAATAGGAAGATTGTTTGCAAATGGCATTTGATTTGCAAACTGGCTGCAGAATCCATATGTGTAAATGCTTCCAAACCAAAACTGAATCTTTTTCAGGGTTGAATTTAGATTTTTATTTTTATGTTTTGCTCCTGAAATCTAATAAACTTGGAACAGCTAGCACAAGAAGATAACCCTGCTTAACAAAGCTTTTGATGGGGAAGGTTTCATGACTTCTGGTTACAGAAGAGTCCTCTCTGATGCTCACAGGTGTTAGTTAAAGTGATGAAAACAGATTTTATTCAGTAATGGTAACCATAATGGAAAGAGCTGAGATTCATTTCAATTTGCAAATTGCACAAAGGGAACTGGGCTTTTTAAAGAGAGAATGAAGGAGTAGGGCAGGGCTCTGTAGGGTCATGGAAGTGAAAAAGCACAAAGGCTGGGTCTGTGGAAATGCCATTAGACCAGCTGTGTCTGCTAGCTGGCAGTATGGAAGTTAGGATTTATCCTCCTGTAGATTGGGAGACCCAGGCCCTATCCTTCCTGACGATTACATCTCAAAAGAATGACTTCCAGGTCTTTGAGAAAGACACTGCTGAGGTGTGGGGGATGCATATTCACAACTGTAATCCCCCTTTCCTAAACATTCTAGGAAGAGCGATCAGGTGTCTATGTCAGGAGTTGGCTGGAACAAAGAGTAAATTCTTTGGACAGCCCTGAGTTTCTCTAGACTGGAACTCAAAAGGGAGCTCGGTCTTCCCAGTGACGTGACCTCATACTGCTAGAAGCCATACTAGGGTTGGTTAAGTATCTTATTTGGATAAGTTGCTATATCAGTTCTCAATGTCACCTGCAAGAACTCAACATTTAGTGTAGATGCATGTAAAAGAAATCATTTTACAGTACTATAAATCTGAGCTCCTTATTTTTGAACTGCATGAATGTCCTTTAGTTACTTTGATATTGTAAGCAGTATTAAAATAAGCACATTTTGTAGTTTCCTGGCATATGTTTATTTGAATATTTTTGTAAAGTTTTATAAGCACTTTGAATAGGACCTCTGAACTCTGAGGAAAAATGGAATTAAAAAGTATGTTTTGCTCAACAAGTTTGGACTAAATTCAGTTATATCTGCTTTCTATCAGTGATCAGAGTATTGACTTAAAATGTAAGGGTTTATCTTTTTACACAATTTTGTCAATGTCCAAAATTGAACTGATTCACTATTGCCTCATTATACTCTTTAAAACTATTCTTTGGGTGAAATCATTCTTCTATCTTGTAATTTACATAAACTCAGAATAGATTTGTAAACTCTCTTTGATTAATTTTGTAGAAAATCAGTCACCTCTGGACTCGGACCAGCCCTTAGTCTGATACCTCAAAATTATTTATTACTCAATTACAAGATTCTGAAAGAAATGTAAATGGCTCCAGAATTTTAAAATATGTTGATGATGATAAAGACTCCCCATGAGACAAGCTGTCAAAGGAATGACTGTCACCTAAAATAAATGCTTCCTCGGGGGCATTTCAAATCACCAGGCTGAGATGCTGCATTTCAGACACAGACTATTCCAAAGTGCAATGTTTGGAAAAGCAAGTTTCATTTTTAGACAGCCAGAGGTTCTACATCACTTTCAGAAGAGCCATGTTTTAGGGCACTGTTAATGATCTTTAAAAGCCCATTTGCAATCACAGAAGGCAACAAATGACATTTATTTTGTAAATTAACAAGATGCTTTTACTGCTCAAGCATGCATGAATGTGCCTCTCTCTCTCTCTCTCTCTTTCTCTCTGTGTATGTGTGTGTGTGTGTGTGTGTGTGTGTGTGTGTGTTTGTGAGACAGAGAGAGAGAGAGAAAAGACAGACAGACAGAAAGACATAAGGAGGAGGAGAAGCAGACGAAATACGTGACAATACAAATCCCTCCCTCTTCAGGATATTCTCCACCACTGGTCCCTGCAGATCCTTTCCACCTTCTCCATGCCACTCTATAACCCTGGCATTAACCTGACTTGTCTCCTCTGGCTTTTGGCTGGGTCAGCTCCTGTGACATGTGACAGATTAGAGGCTGCTAGCAGAGAGGTGTCAGAGTCTTCATGCCTTGATTCCCTCTCTGCTTGGATATAGATTAGCAGAGTACTTGGTGAAGGCCACAGCAAAGGCATGAAGAAAGACTTGGGTTACCTCACAAACTAAAGAATTCCTTTTAGCCCAGGTCCTGGCAGAGTAACAGGAAGATGCAGTGGAGGAAAACGGCCATCATGATGACACACATCAGTCTCATGATGAACTACAAAGTCAGGGACAAGGTGGGAAAACCTTAGGTTAATTATGTTCTCCCTTCCCACCTTATTTCATGAGTATCATGGGTGGTTGTTAACATTTCAGGTTTCAGGGGGAAATATATTTGAATAGACTTCAGGCCATGATGGTACATCAGATAATGCTGAGATTTGTGTGGCCCCTGCATTTGGGACACAATATTTTCACCCATTTAAAGGCCTTTGACATCCAAGTCAAAAGACAGGAGCAGACACTGAGGTGCAAAGGAGGGACTGTCCTGTTTGGCCTCTGTTGCCTGTCCCTTGTTTACTGACCACCTTCTCCATCCTTCTCTTTCAGCTTCTGTCTGAGCTACTCACTGGGATCCTTGACTTCTGGCTTCTAGATTTTGACAGCGGGAGGTCCCAGCAGTCAAGAGTTGGCAGTGGGAATGCCAAGGTGCTGACTCCCGGCTCCACCCTGGTGGCCCTGAGGTTTGACAGCAGCTGCTGCCTCCTTGACTGAGGTCCAGAGCGGCTCTCAGGCGGGTCAGGGCTCCAGTCTCTGCAGCCACTGCTCTTCCATCTGCTGCTTGCCCCTTCCCACCCAAGCCAGGCCTGAGGGCTCCAGACTCCTGTGTGCTGTCCTCAAGCTGCCTGCACCCTGTGGGTGGGCCGCACAGCCATCCTGTGTGTCTGCTGCTTATTTCCAGCAAATACATTCCTACTCCACAGAGCCCCTGTAGTGGAAAGACACATGTGCAAGAGGAAAATAAGTCTATTTTAAAGGTCTCCAAATTGACTTTCTGCAATAAAAAAGAAAAAATATTTCCAAGAACTAGACTTATAGTGAGGAAAATATCTGTGAAAGTCACTTAAAAACTTCAAACTCTTATCAATAGAATGTGACCAGTTTCCTATCCACAAAGTCTCATGTTTGCTCCTTCTCCAGGTGTCATGAATCATATTAGAAAAAATCATTTGTGTTTCAAGTATTCACCCATGCAGGCAAGTGTAGAGAATACAGACGTAATGAGATCATTCCATCTAGTGTCATCCAATGTTGCAGTTCATGGGAATCTTCAAAGTTAACCATGTCAGTTAACTGCAAACAGTTTTCAAAGTGCAACATAAACCATCATTTGCCATGGGAAGTCATGTGGCAACATACAGAGGACATTTTAAAACACAAAATTTACCTCTGAATGTTTTTTTAAAGACGTGACTTACAATACATTATGAATGAATATAATTATGAAAGCACTTCAGGGTGTATTATTATAATGGCCTATGACAAATATCATTTTTTACCATATGTTTTATCTTAAAATATCCTGTATCCTTTAGTTTTAAGTAGATTGTTACTAATTTTCAAGAAAAAAGACTTATTAATCCTTGTTAGGTAGAGATACTATCTATATAGCATGAAATGGATTGCTTTGATTAAATTATCCAAAAACCTAGAGCTAATTGAACAGTAATACCTGATTTGTTTAGATTCCTAAAATGCAGTATTGAAATCTAAATTAGCTGTTTTTATCAAACTGGTCTACCTACTTTTGCCACCAAAGCTACTGTCTTGGTAGCTGCTAAGAAAAATTACCCTTTCCTTCGAAATCCCATCCCCACCCCCAGCTTCTCCCATCTCCCCATGCTCCATTCCCCTGTGTGTTTGTTGTTACTGTTGTTTGTTTGTTTGTTGAGACAGGGTCTCCCTGTGTCACCCAGGCTGGAGTGTGGTGGCACGATCTCAGCTCACTGCAGCCTCGACCTCCCAGGTTCAGGTGATCCTCCTACCACAGCCTCCCAAGTATCTGGGATGACAAGTCCCAGCTAATTTTTGTGTTTTTTGTAGGGATGGAGGCTTGCCATGTTGCCCAGGCTGGCCTTGAGCTCCTGGGTTCAACTGATCCTTCTGCCTCCGCCTCTCAAAGTACTGGGATTATAGGCATGAGACACTGTGCCCTGCCCTGTTCCCCTTAATGGTATCTTAGAGTTCACATCCCCCAACACAGCTGATCCCCGTCAGGGGTCCTCCGTATAGATCAGCGCCCCTGTTATTGCACTTCTCGTCTGACGCTTGGCGTCAGCACTCACAGTCACTTACTGAGTAAGTGATCCTGTTTGACGGACTCTTTATCGGACTAAGTGACAAGTTCTTCATAAGCAGAAAGCCTCTTCTAATTCACACGTAGGATCCAGTAAGAACTCCATTATAGAAAATGCTCAATAAATGTTTGTGATAACTGAGGGATAAGTAAACAGCCTCGTTTGCAGTCTTTCTTTACTTTTTGTCCTTGTGAGCCTGCATAAGAACAAGCCACACTGGGCAGTATCACTTCTGCTGAGTGTATCTTTTTTTTTTTTCTTTAACTTTTATTTTAAGTTCTGGGGTACATGTGCAGGATGTGCAGGTTTGTTACATAGGTAAATGTGTGCCATTGTGGTTTGCTGCACAGATCAACCCATCACCTAGGTATTAAGCCCAACATCCATTAGCTACTCTTCCTGATGCCTTCCCTCCCCGCAAAACCCCTCTCCAACAGGCCCCAGTGTGTGTTGTTGCCCACCATGTATCCACGTGTTCTCACCATTCAGCTCCCACTTACAAAGCGAACATGTGGCATTTTGTTTTCTGTTCCTGCATTAGTTTGTTGATGGCTTCCAGCTCCATCCATGTTCCTGGAAAGGACATGATCTCATTCCTTTTTATGGCTGCATAGTATTCCATGGTGTTTATGTACCACATTTTCTTTATCCAGTCTACCATTGATGGGCATTTGGGTTGATTCCATGTCTTTGCTATTGTGAATAGTGCTGCAGTGAACATACACATGCATTTATCTTTATAATAGAATGATTTATATTCCTTTGGGCATATACCCAGTAATGGGATTGCTGGGTCAAATGGTATTTCTGCCTCTAGGTTTTTGAGGAATCACCACACTGTCTTCCACAATGCTTGAACTAATTTACACTCCCATCAACAGAGTAAAAGTGTTTCTTTTTCTCTACAACCTTGCCAGCATCTGCTGTGTTTTGACTTCTTAGTAGTAGTCATTCTGACTGGTGTAAGATGGCATCTCATTTTGGTTTGGATTTGCATTTCTCTAATGATCAGTGATGTTGAGGTTTTTTTTCATATGTTTGTTGGTCACATGTACATCTTCTTTTGAAAAGTGTCTGTTTATGTCTTTTGCCCACTTTTTAGTGTTTTTTTTTTTCTTATACATTTGTTTAAGTTCCTTGTAGACTCTGGATATTAGATAGATAGATTTCAAAAATTTTCTCCAATTCTGTAGGTTGTCTGTTTATTCTGATGATAGTTTCTTTTGCTCTGTGGAAGCTCTTTAATTAGACCCCATTTGTTACTTTTTCCTTTTGTTGCCATTGCTTTTGGTGCTTTCATCATGAAACCTTTGCCTGTGTCTATGTTCTAAATGGTATTGCCTAGATTTTCTTCTAGGGTTTTTATAGTTTTGGATTTTATAATACATTTAAGTATTTAATCCATCTTGAGTTGATTTTTATATATCGTATAAAGGAGTCTAGTTTCAGTTTTCTGCACATGACTAGCAGGACTAACAGCACCATTTATTAAATAGCGAGCCCTTTCCCCACTGCTTCTGTCAAGTTTGTTGAAGATCAGATGGTTGTAGATGTATGGTCTTATTTCTGAGTTCTCTAGTCTGTTCCATTGGTATATGTGTCTGTTCTTGTACCAGTACTATGCTGTTTTGTTTACTGTAGTCTGTATCTTTAATTGGGTACTGCATGTTTATATACGTAGGAGAATCCTAACCTAACACTGCAGAGACCCAGAATCTCATCCTGGCATAGTCACTAGCACAATATGAAAACTGGCTATTGTCTCTGCCTATTTCCTTTTCTGCATCATAGGAATTGAGATAACTTCCCAACCACAGAGAACTGTGTTGAGACCTAAATTATATAAAGAAAGGTAACTGCCAGAAAAAAAAAAAGACCAGTAGTTAGAGTTGGATTTAGGACTCTCCTCTGGGGAGCTATACTTCAATTTATTATGGTACAACCAGAAAGAATGAATTTTATATCCAGCAACTTATTCCCAAAATGACTGTTCCTGTCACTTCCAAACCTTAGTCTGTGTAACTCTCTTCCAAAGGCTATTCACTGATTAGATGTTCTGATTGCAGTACTTTAAACTCAACCTGACTTCAGTCTATAACAGAATGATTGGCAGGTAATCAAGAGGCCAGAGATTCATAGAGGCAATATTTTCTTTGTAATCTGAGGCTAATACAGTCATCAGATACAGCAGCAATTGTGTGTTTAAGCCTTCATGACTAGAGAGACAGTTGTATCTTATCATTAGAAAAATGACTGTAGTATCTTCTAATCACATAGTAAACTAACACTAACAGAATAAAAAATCATTTTTGTTTGGGTTTATTTTATTTTTATGTAAAAGCTGGCATGTACTTCATACCTGAAATACTTGAGACAGTGAAACTTACACTAAAAAATCCAGAACAGAAAAGAAACTAGGGGCTGTGTTCTTCTCCAACTTGGCTGGACTCCAGCCTGTGCTTTGCAAACATTTCCACGTCCTTGCATTTGTGGAATTTTATTCATTTTCTTTTGCGCCTGTAGTCACAGCTATTCAGGAGGCTGAGGCAGGAGAATTGCTTGAACCCAGCAGGCAGAGGTTGTGGTGAGCCAAGATTGCGCCATTGCACTACAGCCTGGGCAACAAGAACGAAACTCGGTCCTAAAAAATGTAAGTAAATAAAAATTTTAAAAAGACGTTTCCTTCTGGAAAATGCTAATCTCGTGGAAACATTAGGACTAGAGAAATTTTAAAACCCAGAAAATGACAGAGATGATCACAGAAAGTGGGCTCCAAGAGAGGGCAGAGCCACATGTTATTTCTCCCTCAGCCTGCTCTTGAAACACCTTTTTTTTCTCTCCTTTGAGAGTTGTTGTCTGGCTCTGCCACTCGTATTGGAGTGCAGTGGTCTCTAGAGTGTTATTTGTCATATGAAATTGTTTTTCTCTGTTTTGTCTAAATTTGCACACCTCCTCTGCTCAGCAACTGGCCTAAGAACTCAGGATAGATGAAAACAGATCTTGGCCATGTGTAGTGCCCCAGACACATGCCCACGCTGCACATCTCTTACCTCTTGCCTGGGATCTCTCTCTTAGGAGATGTTGATTGGTCTAGGATCTGTTTAGTACCCACGTATATACAATCTGGAAGTCTAGGTAAGTTAACATTCCTTAGAGTAAAACCTGGCTAGTGGAAGGTGGAGACTGGCAGATGAATTTTTCTCCCTTCCTGCCCTGGTGCAGCCGTTGTCAGACACAGTAGCTCACACGGCTGTAGGGAAACAGGTGCATATGGTCCCCACACCACACCAGCCCATCACCTAGCTCCTCTCCTGCCTCCCTTGCCTCCCCTTGGGACTCACTCCTACTTTTACGGATTTGCACACCCTAATAACAAATGAGCACATACATTTTTGCCTCAAGATTTGTTTTTAAAAAATCTGAATTAAGACAACAGTAGGAGTGTGGATAAATGTAAAGTGAAAGTTAGGAAGGTAGGAAGGGAAGAAAGTCCCTTTCTTAGCATGATGAAGTTAGCATTATGAGGAGGTATGCATACTGTGGAAATTTTCAGAATCAAGATGGAGTCGCTAATGTTAGAAACAAACTAACAAACAACAAAAAACCTGACAAATAGAGCTGGGGTAAGCCAGGAAAAAACACTTGCATATCTGATAACTAAACTGTCAAAAAAGACTCTGCAACACTACAACGTCGGGCAAAGGTCACCCCAATACAATCTTATGCAAAAACATGCTTCTGCAAGGACATCTGCCCAGCAACTGACTGTCCAACCTTGAACTGGCATAATCCTCACTGCTGATCTTCATAGCCAAGGATAATCGTTTCAAAACAATTATGTAATTCTTTTCATTTTTTTAAAGCCTTTGTCTTCCTTTATCTCCTTGAATATGCATATAGTTTACTATGGCACATGTATTCCCATGGCAGTGTTCTGTTCCCAAATGAATATCTTTTTCTTTTAGAGAGCCTCTTCTGTTATTTAGGTTGACAATAATAACACTAAATTTGATAAAAATATTATATAGGAAAACAACCGGTTGCATGTCAAGAATAATACCATCTTGAAGTAAAACTGCCATAATGACCAATGTTTGACTCCTGCATACCGAGGTGTTCCTGCAGCAAGGTCAGGAAACAGGCCAGTCGCAGTGGCTCATGCCCGAAATCCCAGCACTATGGGAGGCCGAGGTGGGTGGATCACTTGAGGTCAGGAGTTCGAGACCAGTCTGGCCAACATGGTGAAACCCCATCTCTACTAAAAATACAAAAATTAGCCAGGCATGGAGGTACCCCAGCTGAGGCACGAGAGTCACTTGAACCCAGGAGGCAGAGGTTGCAGTGAGCTGAGATCGCACCACTGCATGCCAGCCTGGGTGACAGAGTGAAACCCCGTCTCAAAAAAAGAAAAAAAAGAAAAAAGAAAAGGAAAAAGAAACAATGCCTAATGCCTGTAGCATAGAAAGCCCTCATACAGATGCTTATCTAACTCCTCCCGTGGTCATGGGTTTCACAAGAGGTTTATGAGCACCTGCACGTATTTTACCAAAAAACTTGCTATATAAAAAACACTTTCTGGAGGGCGGGTGCAGGAATCCACTGTCTTACAGCCACCCAAGACTTAAGTCCCTATTAAATCTTTCTTTCTGAGAAACTGGATTTGTCAGCCTCTTTCTTTGGCCTGTCAGCTCCCCTGTCTTTTGGGGGTAGGTCCGCATATACCTGCTCACTATGGAACATTTATAAACAGGACAACTTTAAATCAGGTTTTAAAAGTCCTTCATGATGTGTTGCTTTAAACTCTATTTGGTAGATGACGGTGGTGAAAGGGTGGTTTTACCTGATGGCAAAATTGAGGAGTGATGGGCAAGAAGTGTCGATGAGAGGGCCTGGCAACACAGGCTGATCCACAGGATGAAATACTTCTGCCATGGGGACATGCTTATCCATTGGCTGCCTAAAAATAATAGAAAGCTTGATTTAAGAAAGTTGGAGTGTTTACTCTCTTTCCTCTTTCTTTTTTTCCTCTATAACTGTGGGTTTACCTTTACTCAAGGTTCGTTCATTGGCCCTCTGCCTTTCTTAATCCCTTCAAGAATGCATCTAGAAAGTACATATAAAAGCAGATGATCTATACCTTTGGTGGGTGCAATTAGCCAAAGTGAAACTGCAGGAGAAGCGAGCACAAGGGAAGAGGTCCAGTGTAGGTGGAGCCCGTTCACTTCCTCGTGAACAAACGTGAGCTTGCTAGGTGTCCCAAACTAAGGACCCAGCATTGCATTAAAGAGCAACCCTAATCTTCCCTCTCTATTAAAAACCAGAATTATTTTAATTTGTGCCATTACCCACTGGTGGTTCTAAGAACGGTGATTGCAGCAGCAGCAAGACTGTTGACATTAACTGAAGATGCACCAGTGGGCCTTGCCTCATGTCCAGGCACTGGCAGGACAGAAAGAGAGGCAGATGTGCTGTGGCAATGGTAGAGATGATGAATCAAACACTGTACCACAGTGCAGCATCACATTTGGCCTTCCAGGGGGCTCATGGACTACAGTGACTGTAGCGGTGTTCAATGCTGATGGTCATGTGAAAAGTGCTCACCCATTCTCCTCAACAGCCCAACCCCAACACATGGCGATCTGTCATTCCATGTAGGGGAATCATGACTGACCAGCAGTAAAGCTGGTAAGGGCTTAATAGAGACTATTATCCCTTTTTCTACCATTGCTGTGTTGCACTATGGCCTCATTTGTCTATGGTCTAGCAAACTTTGTCACAAAAATGTGTCATGATACTTTGATTAGGAAATCTCTGACTTCAATTCTCACAAAGTAGAATTTTACTAAATTTTTAGTTCCCTGATAATAACTGAATTTATCTTGTTTCTTACACCACAGCCACCTAGCTTCATCTCTACACTTTCCTATCTTGGCAACCATAGAAGCGCTCTCCTTGTCACTTAGATCCAGAACATAGTCTCATCTTTGACTGAGCCTGCTTTATCTTCTGTACCCAGGCAGGCAAAAAGTCCTCCTCCTAGCCCTCAGTCTCATCCATTTCTAGTGTTATTACTTCCAATAAAATAAACTCTCGAATGAAACAAATAAAGTTATAAGTAAGCTATAAAATCACAAACTTATAAATAATTGCATGACAATAAGTAACTAATTCATTTAAAATGATTACCATATAACCTCATATTTGAAATACCTTTCACTCTAATCTGACCCCAATTAAATATCCCTTTTGTCCTGGAACTGGAATGCTCTCATAGACAGTAAATAAATAAGCTCAGTATTTAATATAGAATGAAAATAATTGTAAGTATAACATGAGAAAGAATGTGGAGACATTATCAGGCTTCAGAGAAGGCCTCATGAAGAAACGATATTTAGCTGAAATCCAAAGGATAATTGGCAGTGGGAGATAAATGGAACTCAGACAAAGACAAGGTAATTTAGGGAAGCTTCCTCCTCACTGGTCTTTCACTGAGTAACTTAAGATGCTCCTAACTTGGCATAATGCATGAACAAAATAATCACATGTCTTGAGCACATGGTGTTGCTGTCATGGCTTGATTAATCCTGACTTGAGGCTCCTGTATTTTTGATAAGGCATTTAACCTCATCCCTGAATAGGGGTTTTCATTTTTTCTTCCTCCAAAGTTGCTGTTCTTGATTCCAGGTGTCTGTAGGACCTTTCAGGACTTCCTAGTGTATTCTCTGCAGAATTGCTCTGATTACATCAACTTAATTACATTACTTTAGACACAGCTCTGTAAAGGAAAACCTGGCTTCTTGACTGGCTGATTGGGTTTTTTCTCCATACAGCTTCACTACAACTCACCTGCACAGTGACTAAAAGCCTTTCAGAGACTCACACCATCTAATTCACTCAACGATGTAGAAATTGTGTCCAAGAAGTGAGTCCTTTTTTTTACTTTTATAACCTCATTTGCAAAGAACACGAGAGCATTTGATTTTGTTGAATGATTTTGTTTCTGATGTGCCTTTGTTATAAAACAGTAATTCTGATAGAGGTTTTCATGCTTTGTTGGTTTTCAAAAATTATTTTTATTATTATTTACACTGCTGATATGTTTTGGCTTTGTGTCCCCACCCAAATCCCATCTTGTAGCTCCCATAATTTCCATGTGCTGTGGGAGGGACCTGGTGGGAGATGATTGAATCAGGGGGGTGGGTCCTTCCCATGCTGATCTCATGATAGTGAATGGGTCTCATGAGAGCTGATGGTTTTAAAAAAGGGAGAGCACAAGCTCTCCCTTTGCCTGCTGCCATCCACGTAAGATGTGACTTGCCTTCTGCTATGATTGTGAGGCCTCCCTAGCCATGTGGAACTGCAAGTCCAATAAACATCTTTTTCTTTTTTTTTTTTGTAAATTGCCCAGTCTTTGGTATGTCTTTATCAGCAGCATGAAAATAGGCTAATACAGTAAATTGGTACCAGTAGAGTGGAGTGCTGCTAAAAAGATACCCAAAAATGTGGAAGCAACTTTGGAACTGGGTTAACAGGCAGGGGTTGCAACAATTTTTAGGACTCAGAAGAAGACAGGAAAATGTGGGACAATTTGGAGATCCCTAGAGACTTACTGAACAGCTTTGACCAAAAACCTGATAGTAATATGTACAATAATGTCCAGGTTGAAGTGGTCTCAGATGGAAATGAGGAACTTGTTGGGAATTGGAGCAAAGGTGAATTTTGTTATGTTTTAGCAAAGAAATTGGCTATTGGTGGCATTTTGCCCCTGCCCTAGAGATTTGTGGAACTTTGAACTTGAGAGAGATGATTTAGGGTATTTGGCAGAAGAAATTTCTAAGCAGTATAGCATTCAAGAAGTGACTTGGGTGCTGTTAAAGGCATTCAGTTTTATAAGGGAAACAGAGCATAAAAGTTCTGAAAATTTGCAGCCTGACAATGGGATAGAAAAGAAAATCCCATTTTCTGAGGAGAAAGTCAAGATGGCTGCAGAAATTTGCATAAGTAATGAGGAGCTGAATGTTAATCCCCAAGACAATGAGGAGAATATCTCCAGGGCATGTAGGAGGTCTTCAGAGTGGCTCCCTCATCACAGGCCCAGAAATCTAGGAGGAAAAAGTGGTTTTGTGAGCTGAGCCCAGAGTCACTGTGCCATATGCCATGTAGGGACTCAGTGCCCTGCATTGCATCCACTCCAGCCATGGCTGAAAGGGGCCAATGTAGAGCTCAGGCTGTGGCTTCAGAGGGTGCAAGCCTCAAGTCTTGGCAACTTCCACATGGTATTGAGACTGCGAGTGTACAGAAGTCAAGAACTGAGGCTTAGGAACCTCCGCCTAGATTTCAGAAGATGTATGGAAATGCCTGGATGCCCAGGCAGAATTTTGCTATAGGGGCAGGGTCCTCATGGAAAACCTCTGCTAGGGCAGTGAAGAAGGGGTCCGGAGTCACCACACAGAGTCCCTACTGGGGCACCACCTAGTGGAGCTGTGAGAAGAGGGCACCATCCTCCAGACCCCAGAATGATAGATCCACCGACAGCTTGCACTGTGGACCTGGAAAAGCCACAGAGGCTCACTGCCAGCCCATGAAAGTAGCCAGGAGGGAGGTTGTACCCTGCAAAGCCATAGGGATTGAGTTTTCCAAGACCGTGGGAACTCAACTCTCACATCAGAGTGACCTGGATATGAGATATGGAGTCAAAGGTGATCATTGTGGAACTTTAAGATTTGACTGGCCTGCTGGATTTCAAACTTGCATGGGGCTTGTAGCTTCTTCATTTTGGCCATTTTCTTTTTTCATTTGGAATGGCTGTATTTACCCAATGCCTGTATCCCCATCATATCTAGGAAGTAACTAACTTGCTTTTGATTTTACTGGCTCACAGGCGAAAGGTGCTTGCCTTGTCTTGGATAAGACTTTTGACTGTGGACTTTTGAGTTAATGCTGAAATGAGTTGAGACTTTGGGGGACTGTTGGGAAGGCATGACTAGCTTTGAAATATGAAGATATAAGATTTGGGAGAGACCGAGGGAAAATGATATGGTTTGGTTCTGTGTCCCCATCCAAATCTCATCTTGTAGCTCCCATAATTCCCATGTACTGTGGGAAGGACCTGATGGGAGATGATTGAATCGCGGGGGTGGGTCTTTCCCACGTTGTTCTCGTGATAGTGAATGGGTCTCATAAGATCTGATGGTTTTAAAAA
This sequence comes from Theropithecus gelada, assembly GCF_003255815.1. NCBI lineage: Eukaryota > Metazoa > Chordata > Mammalia > Primates > Cercopithecidae > Theropithecus > Theropithecus gelada. The sequence goes on from NC_037676.1 coordinate 55,273,538, forward strand.
TGGGAGTTTCCCTGCATAAGCTCTCTCTTTGCGTGCTGCAATCCACGTAGGATGTGACTTGCTCTTCCTTGCCTTCTGCCGTGATCGTGAGGCCTTCCCAGCCATGTGGAATTGTAAGTCCAATAAACCTCCTTCTTTTATAAATTTCCCGGTCTTGAGTAAGTCTTTATCCGCTGTGTGAAAATGGACTAATACAACGACTCATCATCATTTTACAAAATCACATTATTGTTCAGCTGGGAGGGTCCAAATCACGTTAACAATCTGAGTTGTAGGAACTGGCCTGTCCATCCCTTTGATCAGGCACACAAGAATCTGGAAGACTTTATAATTGCTGTGCTGTGCACTTGGCACTCAAGGTTAGTCTAGGCCAAGGGGAAAACAGAAATAGGTCTGCTGGCTGCTATATTAGTGACAGAGGACCAGCTTTCCACTGGAAAATGGAGGTGCAAAATCAAAGTCTTTATCTGGAGAACACAGGGAGTAAAACACACTTCCAAAATCACCTTCTAGACGGTGGCCGGATCCAGAGGCCTGACAGCAGGATTCTAGACTATTGGGTGAAAGACAAGCTTCAAAACTGGCTGCTGACTGATGGGATTGAACAATCAGTATTCACCTTTTTAATCTTGCATGCTTTGTATTTTTCATGCCTTTTAGAAAAAAGTAAAAATTATCGTGAGTCCTCACTACCCCATAGAAACTCTTTACATTATTTCTACCACTGTTCTCTAAAGGGAATAAATAATCAGGATAAAAAACTGTAAGCAAAGCTACTTAGAACTGCTCTGGCTTCTTTGAGTCGGTATGCAGACCACTTGGCGTTCCTAACGTTGCGTTTTCTACTTCACTTTTTGTTTATCTTTGCAATTAAACATTAATCACAAACATATGAGGCAGATACACAGAAAAATAAAAGAAGAAAGCCAAGTTTTTCTGAGTATCAAAAGTAGTTTGAATGAAAAGTGGTTTTGTTTTATTTTATAATTTTACTTGCACAATTAATTTTTATTTTTCAGAGCTGAGCTTTTCAAAGGGGCGAATGTGAATGTATTTATTATATTCCACATGTCTGAAAATCACACACACAAAGACTCTTGGAAAAGCCGACCGCTTTCTTCTGGCAATGACACGGTGTCCCAGAAAGGATCCAGGTGGAAGTGGGGCCCGTGAGGACGTATGGGCAGCCCTCCAATCTCAATGTCATGGTGTTCCAGTGGAGATGAAAAAGGCTCCTGATTCATTGAGGCTCTGACATCAAATTGGATTACTATAAGGCAATCCTATTTAAAAGAAAACCCAATTTGTGTAGAGCTTTTCTCACAGGTTCCAGCCTCTCATTTGTTTAGAAAATGCAAAATCAAATTAGAAGATTCTGCCTTGTATCTTATTATTCGAATCAACATTGATAATTGCTTTATTTTCTTAAAGGAAATGATGGTAAGTTTGTTTATGGAAGAGAATAGATTGGAGGTGTCTAAAGGTCCTTCACAGGGCCCCCCGTACCACAAGAAAGAATTACAGTGGTGGCCTTGCCGGATAATGGTCATTTAAGAACATCTCAGTAGAACGAGGGTGTAGCATGGAGAGTAATGAAGAATCTGGAAATGTGAAGTGGCCATACTTTAGGCAGGGGTGAGATCGACTTGAATTAGGTAAACATTCATTTAGTGCTTTGTTCAAACAAATACTTATAGACCATGTTTTCAGTGCTTGGCACTGTGCCAGAAGTTGGTGTTATAACTCGTGTGATACCATTTCTATCCTTGTCCATTATACAGTCTAGTGGGATGGGGTTGAGGCAACAATAAGCAAACAATTATTGCACTGGAGGGTGGTAAGTGTTTAGACAAAATTAGATTCAAAGCATAAGGGGGCACAAGAACTGAAATATTCAAAATATTCAAAAAAGAAGAAAACGTAGTGATTGGTAGCATTTGAGGTGGGGCAATCTCAGACAAGGCTTGTGAAAAATTTGTCATGGAATTCTTTTTTTGTGGTTTTTTCATCAAGGGACAATTTCCCTTCTTTTTGTGCTTTTCCCCATAGAGATGTTTAGACTCTGCTACTTGGATCCATCTCACAGGAAAGCAATCTTAAAAACTCATAAGGTTTGATGCTTCAGTGTCTTACTGTTCTCATAAGTATTTGCTTCATATACTTCAACCAAAACAACATATTGCAACAGATAGAATGCAGAGCAATAAGCCAGGCATTAAAGGGATTTGCACAAATGTGAAACTGTGCTACTCTTCCCACTATTTTGTCTTATTTTAGAAAGTAGATTTGTTTTTTTTTAAATATATGATTTATGTTCTCATGCAATGGATCTTCAGCAGCCTCAGTTTCTTTTTCTAATATGGTAAATATAGATAAATATAACCCAAATAAGCAAAAGCTCTCAGGAATCTTCAATATTTTTTAGTGGTGTAAAGAGGTCTTGAGATAAAAACGTTTGAGAACCACTGCAATTAAAACATCAGGATTTGAATTTTTTCTAACCATCTAATAGGAATGTGGCTTCGGTCCAAATATTTAACATTTTTATTTAAATATTTAAATATTTAACATCCCAGAATCTCAGTTTGCTCATCTGTAATTTGGGTTTTGAACATAGCTATCTCACAGCCGCCTTGTGAAGATTAAAAACAGTATCTTTGTAAATTGATAATGCAGATAATGTTTAGTATATATTATCTTCAGGAAGAATCCATACCTGGGAAGCATGAGCCTTCTCGTCAGAAGTTTCTTCTGTGATAAGGTAAGTGTCATTCTCCACAGTTTTGTCATGTCCTGATGGAGAAATCCTTAGGACAATCCCATTCATTTTGATCTCTGTGCAGGCTCATTTAGCTACTTTTGGATTATAATTTCAGTCTCCCAGCTATTCCAGGGAAGACAGTTTCTTGGACAGTGGAGAAGAGCAAATATATATAACAGTTGTAAATTAATAGCAGTACTTCTTATTTCTACATCGATCTTTTATGAATTTATGTACCTTTTTTTTTTTTTTTTTTTTTGAGACGGAGTCTCGCTCTGTCGCCCAGGCTGGAGTGCAGTGGACGGATCTCAGCTCACGGCAAGCTGGGCCTCCTGAGTTTACGCCATTCTCCTGCCTCAGCCTCCGGAGTAGCTGGGACTACAGGCGCCCGCCACCTCGCCCGGCTAGTTTTTTTTGTATTTTTTTGTTTAGTAGAGACGGGGTTTCACCGTGTTAGCCAGGATGGTCTCGATCTCCTGACCTCGTGATCCGCCCGTCTCGGCCTCCCAAAGTGCTGGGATTACAGAATTTATGTACCTTAAAATAAAAACTGCGACTGAGCTGTACTCTGGCAGAGTCTGTGCTAAGCCTATGGACATAAGCCCCAGAGTCCCAAAGCATTTTAATGGTGATCAAATTGAGTCCAGGAGCGGAAAATTTAGGCAAAAAAGTAGCGACAGAAAATATAGTGTGCTTCTAATACTCCCAAGGTACTACTACCACATGAGAAAGGCCCCTTCCCTCCCTCTAGGGTATTTTTAACTATTACTTTTAATGGCAAAAACCACAACTACTTTTGCAGCAGCCTAATACTTCCTTCTACCTATTACTTAATTGTGAGTATATTGCACACTTCCAGAAACATCCTATTATAAACACATGCTATTGCTATTAATGTTTCAAAAATTATTTTTATTCAGTTAACTGTTTTCTCTCGTAAAATAAAATTATGCTCATAAATTTAAAATTTTTAAAGTATATTACATTATTTGCAACAGATGTTTTGCATATATAGTACTTTGTAGAAGAGTATTACTGCCAGTTGAAAACTATTCCTCAAAACAACAAATTAGAAATCGTGGACTATCAAACCACCACCTCATACCTCCTTTTTATGCTAGTTAAGAAATTAGGATTTTATGAAGCATCAACTTTTCCATCCTGTGCTGGAGTTACTGTCCTTTGGGGACTAAATTTATGTGGAAATAGCAAGCCAAGAATTTTGCCTTAGGATTTTTAACGTAATCACCAAGGCTGTTCTATTTTTCCCAAATAGTGCTCAATTTAGCAACATAACCCTTTACTATCAAATAAAGGGAGGCGATTAGTCCAATAAAAATTTTAGAATGATTCCTTGAGTAAATATGTTCAAGAGCTGAATAATTTACTTTAAAAATACCAGGAAATTTTCTTCTTTTATCTAAACCATTGACTTTCCAAGCTCACCTGCAATGTATTCCTCACATTTCTATCCCATATGGAAATACTAGAAATTGAATCATTTATATCTATCCTCTAAAAAATAATTTTTTACCCAATATTTTTTGAGATTTGTCCAAGTTATATTTGTAGTTTGTTTTTATTTTTCATTTTAATTTTGGATTAGTATTTCAGTGAATGAATATACCACATGTTGTCTGTTCATTCTGTTCATGGACATTCAGATTGGTTTGAACATTACAAATAATGCTGTGGTGCACCCTTTTGTACCTGTCTCCTTAGCACGTGTGCAGCGTTTCTCTTAAACATGAGCCCAGAATTCGAATATGTGGGTCTTAGGACATATACACACCCTGGAACATGCTTATGCTCTCTCCTAAGTATTGGGAGTTCCCACTTCTTTACATGCTTCTCCATGTTGGATGTTAAAAATATCTTATTAATAAAATGTATGTAAATTGTTATTTTCATTGAGGTCCTCTTTCTTTCTTTCTTTCTTTCTTTCTTTCTTTCTTTCTTTCTTTCTTTCTTTCTTTCTTTCTTTCTTTCTTTCTTTCTTTCTTTCTCTTTTTTTTTTTTTTTTTCTTGAGATGGAGTTTCACTCTTCTTGCCCAGGTTGGAGTGCAATGGTGCAATCTCAGCTTACTGCAGCCTCCGCCTCCTGGGTTCAAGTGATTCTCCTGCCTCGGCCTCCCAAGTAGCTGGGATTACAGGCACCCACCACCACACCCAGCTAATTTTTTGTATTTAGTAGAAACGAAGTTTCACCATGTTGGTCAGGCTGGTCTTGAACTCCTGACCTCAGGTGACCCATCTGCCTAGGCCTTCCAAAGTGCTGGGATTCCAGGCATGAGCCACTGCACCCTGCCTCCATTGAGATTTAAGTCTGTATTTCCCTAATAGTTAGGATGAATATTTTTTCCCATGTGTTTAATGGCTGTTTGAGTGTCTTTTTTAACTTTATTTTTACATTAATTTGCACAAGTTCTTCAGATACATGCAAGAATCATTGTGTTTGTTGACAATATTTCTCAGTATGGCCTTGGTTTTTCACTCTCATAAAAATCTTTTGTTGTACAGGAATTCAAAATTTTGATAATCTAATTCATTCATCTTTTTAAAAAAAGTTTTTGTTTTGTTGTGTGTGTCTTGCTTAAGAAATCCTTCCCTAGGCCGGGCGCGGTGGCTCAAGCCTGTAATCCCAGCACATTGGGAGGCCGAGACAGGCGGATCACAAGGTCAGGAGATCGAGACCATCCTGGTTAACACGGTGAAACCCCGTCTCTACTAAAAAGAATACAAAAAAACTAGCCAGGCGCAGTGGCGGGCCCCTGTAGTCCCAGCTACACGGGAGTCTGAGGCAGGAGAATGGCGTGAACCCCGGGGGCAGAGCTTGCAGTGAGTGGAAATCGCGCCACTGCACTCCAGCCTGGGCGACAGAGCGAGACTCCGTCTCAAAAAAAAAAAAAAAAAAAAAAAGAAATCCATCCCTAATCTAACTTCATAAATGCGTACTCTTACATTTTCTTCTAAAAGTTTTACTTTTCACATTTATAACTTTAACCTACTTTAGAATTCTTTTATGTATGTATGGTACACTGACTTGCAATGCCTCCTCCAGCATATATCAAATTTTCTAATACGTGTGAGTCTTTCTGCTTCTATGGTTTGTAGCATTGATGTATTTGTGTATCCCTGCACAAATACTGTACTATCCCAACAGCTTTCACAACATTAGTATAATTTTGCTGTCTTGTAAGCAGCCCTTTGCTGTGATTATTGTCACTGTTGTTTTTCAATACTCTATTGACTTTTTTTGACCCTTTGCTTTTCTATATTGTTTTCTAACCACTTGTTACAAAAATCACAAGAAATTCTGTTGATAGGTTAAGAAGTATCATATAGGATGTATACACTAATTTTGGAAACACTGACTTAAAAAATTTATTTTAAGTTCGAGAGTACATGTGCAGGTTTGTTAAAACTCATGTCACGCAGGTATTAAGCCTAGTACCCATTAGTTATTTTTCCTGATCCTCTCTCTCCTCCCACCCTCCACCTTCCAGTAGACCTCCATGGCTGTTGTGCCCCTCTATGTGTCCATATGTTCTCATCATTTGGCTCAGCCTTTTAAGTGTGAAAATGTGGTATTTGGTTTTCTGTTTCTGCATTAGTTTGCTAAGGATAGTGGGCTCCAGCTTCATCCATGTTGCTGCAAAGGGCATGATCTTTTTCTTTTTATCACTGCATAGTATTCCATGGTGTATATGTATCACATTTTCTTTATCAAGTCTATCATTGATGGGCATTTAGATTAGTTTTATGTCTTTGCTATTGTGAATAGTGCTGTGATGAACGTACACATGCATGTGTCTTTATGGTAGAACAATTTCTATGTCTTTGGGTCTATACCCAGAAATGGGATTGCTGGGTCAAATGGTAGTTCTGTTTTTAGGTCTTTGAGAAATCACCAAACTGTTTTACACAATGCTTGAACTAATTTACAATTGCATCAACAGTGTATAAGCATTCCTTTCCTTTTTCTCTGCAACCTCACCAGCATCTGTTATTTTTTGACTTTTTAATAGTAGTCATTCTGACTGGTGTGAGATGGTATCTCATTGGGGTTTTGATCTGCATTTCTCTAATGATCAATGATATTGAGCTTTTCTTTTCATACACTTGTTGGCTACATGTATGTCTTCTTTTGAAAAGCGTCTGTTCATGTCCTTTGCCCACTTTTTAATGGAGTTGTTTTTTTCTTGTAAATGTGTTTAAGTTCCTTATAGATGTTGGATGTTAGACCTTTGTCAATGCATAGTTTGCAAAAATGTTCTTCCATTCTGAAGGTTGTCTGTTTACTGTGTTAATAGTTTCCTTTGATGTGCAGAAGCCTTTTAGTTTAATTAGATACTATTTGTCAATTTGTGCTTTTGTTACAATTGCTTTTGGCATCTTTGTCATGAAATCTTTTCCTGTTCCTGTGTCTAGAATGGTATTGTCTAGGTTGTCTTCCAGGGTTTTTATAGTTTTGGGTTTTATGTTTAAGTATTTTATCCATCTTTAGTTGATTTTTGTATGTGGTGTAAGAAAGTGGTCCAGTTTAAATCTTCTGCATATGGTAAGCTAGTTATCCCAGCACCATTTATTGAATATGGTGTTGACTTTGTCAAAGATCAGAAAACTGTGAGTGTGCAACCTTATTTCTGGGCTCTCTATTTTGCTCCATTGGTCTGTGTGCCTGTTTTTGTACCAGCATTGTTTTGGTAACTGTAGCTCTGCAGTATAGTTTGACGTCAGGTAGTGTGATGCCTCTAGCTTTATTCTTTTTGCTTAGGATTGCCTTGGCTATTTGGGCTCTTTTTTGGTTCCATGTGAATTTTATTTTACTTATTTTTTCTGTCAGGGTGATTTTTATTTTTTTATTTTTTTGCTGTGTTTAACTTTTTTAAAAATTTCAGTAGGTTTTTGGAAAACAAGTGGTGTTTGGTTGTATGAATGTTCTTTAGTGTTGATTTCTGAGATTTTGGTGCACTCATCACACAAGTAGTGTACACTGTACTCAATGTGTAGTCTTTTATCCCTCATCCTCCTCCCACCCTTTCCCACAGGTCCCCGAAGTCCATCGTATCATTCTTATGTCTTTGTTCCCTCATAGCTTAGCTCCCACTTATAAGTGAGAGCATACAATGGTTTTCCATTCCTGAGTTACTTCACTTAGAATAATGGTCTCCAATTCCATCCAGGTTGCTATGAATGCCATTATTTCATTCAGCTATAAGCTGAATAATATATCATGGTGTATACATATTCCACATTTTCGTTATCCACTCATTGACTGATTGGCAATTGGACTGGTTCCATATTTTTGCACTTGTGAATTGTCCTGCTCTAAACATGCATGTGCAGGTATCTTTTTCATATGATGACTTCTTTTCTTTGGGTAGATAACCAGGAGTGGGATTGCTGGACCAAATGGTAGAACTACTTTACTTCTTTAGGAAATCTCCACAGTGTTTTCCATAGTGGCTGTACTAGTTTACATTCCCATCGACAGTGTAAAAGTTTTCCCTTTTCACCACATCAGTGCCAACATCTGTTATTATTTTCTTTTTTGATTATGGCTATTCTTTCAGGACTGAGGTGATATCACATGGTGTTTTTGATTGGCTTTTCCCTGAGCATTAGTGATGTTGAGAATTTTCCCCATATGTTTGTTGGCCATTTGTTTATCTTCTTTTGAGAATTGTCTATTCATGTCCTGAGCTCACTTTTTGGTGGGATTGTTTGTTGTTTTTTCTTGCTGATTTGAGTTCCTTGTAGATTCTGGATGTTAGTCCTTTATTGGATGTATAGATTATGAGGATTATCTCCCACTCTGTGGGTTGTCTGTTTATGCTGCTGATTATTTCTTTTGCTGTGCAGAAGCTTTTTGGTGTAAGTCCCATCTATTTATCTTTGTTTTTGGTGCATTTTCTTTGGGGTTCTTTGTCATGAAGTCTTTGCCTAAGCCAATGTCTAGAAGGGTTTCTCCAATGTTACGGTCTAGAATCCTTATGGTTTCAACTCTTAGATTTAAGTGTTTGACAGATCTTGAGTTGATTTCTGTACAGGGTGACAGGTGAGGGTCCAGTTTCATTCTTTTACATGTAGCTTGTTAATTATCCCAGCACCATTTGTTGAATAGGGTGTCTTTCCCCACTTTATGTTTTTGTTTGCTTTGTCAAAGATCAGTTAGCTGCAAGTATTTGGCTTTATTTCTGGGTTCTCTATTCTGTTTTATTGGTCTGCTAGCCTATTTTTATGCCAGTACAATGCTGTTTTGGTGACTGTGGCCTTATAGTATCATTTGAAGTCAGGTAATGTAATGCCTCCAGATTTGTTCTTTTTGCTTAGTCTTTCTTTGGCTATGTGGGCCATACGAATTTTAGGATTGTTTTTCCTAGTTCTGTGAAGAATGATGGTGATGTTTTCACAGGAATTGCATTCAATTTGTAGATTGCTTTTGGAAATATGGTCATTTTCACAATATTGATTCTACCCATCCATGAACATGGGATATGTTTCCATTTGTTTGTGTCGTCTATGATTTCTTTCAGCAGCATTTTGTAATTTTCTTTGTAGAGGCCTTTTACTTCCTTGTTTAAGTATATTCCTAAGTATTTTATTTTATTTTTTTGCAGCTATTGCGAAAGGGGTTGTTTTTGATTTGATTCTCAGTTTGATCACTGTTGTTGTATAGCAGAACTACTGATTTGTGTACATTAATTTTGTATCCTGAAACTGTGCTGAATTCATTTACCAGTTCTATGAACTTTTTCAAGGTGTCTTTGGGGTTTTCTAGGTATACAATCATGTCATTGCCAAACAGCAGCAGTTTGATTTGCTCATTACCAATTTGGATGCCCTGTATTTCTTTCTCTTGTCTAATTATCGCTAGAACTTCCAATACTGTGTTGAATAGAAGTGGTGAAAGTGAGCGTCCTTGTCTTGGCCCAGTTCTCTGGAGGACTGCTTTCAACTTTTCCTTGTTTAGTATAATGTGGGCTGTGGGTTTGTCATAGATGGCTTTTATTACCTTAAGGTACGCCCCTTCTATGCTGATTTTGCTAAGGGTTTTAATCACAAAGCGATGCTGGATTTTGTCAAATGCTTTTTCTGTGTTTATTGAGATGATCATGTAATTTTTGTTTTTAATTCTGTTTATATGGTGTATCACATTTATTGACTTGTGGATGTTAAACCATCCCTGAACCCCTGGCATGAAACTCACTTGATCATGGTGGATTATCTTTATGAGATGCTGTTGGATTCTGTTAGCTATTATTTTGTTGAGGATTTTTGCATCTATGTTCATCAGGTGTATTGGTCTGTAGATTTCTTTTTTTGTTACATCCATTCCTGGCTTTGGTATTAGGGTGATAGTGACTTCATAGAATGATTTAGGGAGGATTCTGTCTTTCTCTATCTTTTGAAACAGTGTCAATAGGATTGGTACCAATTCTTCTTTGAATGTCTGATAGAATTCACCTGTGAATCTGTCTGGTCCTGGAATTTTTTGTTTTTTTAAATAGAGTCTTGCTTTGTCACCCAGTCTGGAGCACAGAGCTGTGATCTCAGCTCATTGCAACCTCCACTTCCCAGGTTCAAGCAATTCTTCCGTCTCAGCCTCCCAAACAATGGAACTACAGGTGCCATTACATTAGCCATGCCTACCTAATTTTTGTATTTTTAGTAGAGATGGGGTTTTACCCTGTTGGCCAGGCTAGTCTTGAACTCCTGACCTCAAGTGATCTGCTTGCCTTGGCCTCCCAAAGTGCTGGGATTACAGGTGTGAGCCACTGTGCCAGATCTATGGATGGGGGTGTGGTTTCCAGGCCAATGGAATTATGTTCCCGAGGGATTATGGCTGTCTCTGCTGTGTCACACAGGTCACCAGGAAAATGGGGGATAGCTGGCAGCCACAGGCCTCACCCAGCTCCCATACAGGCTGCAGCCTAAAAGGCTAATCTCACTCCCACTGTGCCCCTCCAACAGTACCAAGTTTATTTCCAGGGAGCTGGTGAGCAGGACTGAGAACTTGCCCCAGGCTATAAGCCTCCCTGGTGAGAAAGCAAGCAAACTCACAGTTTCTTGGCTGTCTCATGGAGCTTGCAGCAGCAATCCCCCTCCTTCAGAGCATCTGTGGATTCTCTTGTTTTTCCTGATATATTCCTATGGTAGTTCTTGGAACAAACGCTTATGATGTGGGTCTCCACACACTGCTGTGTTCATCTGAGTGCGAGCTGCAAGTTAGTCCTGCCTCCTATCTGCCGTTTTCCTGCTGTGTTTTCCCATGTGAATTTTAAAATATTTTTTTCTAGTTGTGTGAAGAATGTCATTTGTAGTTTGATAGGAATAGCATTATGAGAATTTAGTAAAGAGATTTTTTAAAAAGGGACAGGGAGCTTATTGGAAGAAAGAATAGGCCAGGTTCAGTGGCTCACGCCTGTAATCCCAGCACTTTGGGAGGCCAAGGTGGGTGGATCACATGAGGTTGCGAGTTTGAGACCAGTCCAACTAACATAGAGAAACCCCATCTCTACTAAAAAATATAAAATTAGCTGGGCATGGTAGTGGGCACCTGTAATCCCAGCTACTTGAGAAGCTGAGGCAGGAGAATCACTTGAATCCGGGAGGCAGAGGTTGCGGTGAGCCAAGCTCATGCCATTGCACTCCAGCCTGGGCAACAAGAGTGAAACTCCATTAAAAAAAAAAAGAAAAAGAAAGAAAGAGAGAAAGAGAGAAAGAAAGAGAGAAAGAAAGAGAGAAAGATCAAGAACATCTCAAATCTGAGAAACAAAATGGACATCCAAATTCAAGAAGCTCAAAGGACTGCAACTAGGATGAATCCAAAGAGGTCCACACTGAGACACGGTATAAATAGACTATTAAAAATCAAAGACAAAGAGAAAATCTTGGCAGTAGCAAAAGAAAAGCAACTTGTCATGCTCAACAGAGCTACCATAAGATAATTAGTAGATTTCTTAGCAGAAACCTTACAGGCCAGAAGAGAATGAGATCATATATTCAAAATCCTGAAAGAAAAAACCTTGCCAACCAAAAATATGTATCTGTCAAAACTGACAAAACTGTTCTTCAAAATGAAGGTGAAATAAAGATTTTCTCAGACATGCAAAAGCTTAAGGAGTGCATCACCACTAGACCTGCATTACAAGAAATGCTAAAAGGCGTCCTGAAAGTTGAAACCAAAGAACAATAGACAGCAACCTGAAGGCGTAAGAAAATAGAAAGCTTGCTGTAAAGGTAAATATTTAGATAAAAACAATGCCGTAATACTGTAATGGTGGTGTGCAAAGCATTTTTAATTCTGGTATAGAACTTAAAAGACAAAATCATAAAAAATAACTATTAACCGTCCAATTATGCTAAGGAATTCACAATTTATAAAGACATAATTTGTGATGTCAGAAAAATAAAGGAGGCCTGGGGTAATGTACACAAACAGAGTTTTCATATATAATTAAAGTTAAGTTGTTACCAGCTTAAAACCAATCACTATGTTTTATGTAAGCCCCATAGCAACCACAAAAATATACCTATAGAAGATAAACAAAAGAAAAATAGAAATCAAAGTATGCCAATCCAAAAAAAATTAACAAAACACAAAATAAATCTGCAAGAGAGGAAAAGAGGGATGAAATAGTTATGAGACAAAGTGAAAAGAATTAACAAAATCGCGATAGTAAATCTCTTCCTATCAGTAATTATTTTAAATTTAACTGAGTTGAACTCTCCAGTCAAAAGACAGAATGGCTAAATGGATTTTTAAAAACAAAGATGCCACTTTGGGAGGCCGAGGTGGGCGGATCATGAAGTCAGGAAATCGAGACGATCTTGGCTAACACGGTGAAACTCCATCTCTACTAAAAATACAAAATATTAGCCGGGTGTGGTGGCAGGTGCCTGTAGTCCCAGCTACTCGGGAGGCTGAGGCAGGAGAATGGCGTGAACTCGGGAGGTGGAGCTTGCAGTGAGCCGAGATCACGTCACTGCACTCCAGCCTGGGCAACAGAGCGAGACTCCGTCTCAAAAAAAAAAAAAAAAAGCAAAGATGATGCAACTATATGCTGTCTACAAGAAATTTACCTTGGAGGTGGACAACACATAAAGACTGAAAGTGAAAGGATGAAAGAAGATGTTTCACATAAATGGTAACCAAAAGAGAGCAAGGGTGCTTATTCTTATATCAGACAAAATAGACTTTAATTTATAAACTGTCACAAGAGACAAGGACTTTATATAATAATAAAAGAGTCAATTTACCAGAAAAATATACTAGTTGCAAATACATACGCACCTAATATCAGAGCACTGAAATATATAAATCAAATATTGATTGATTAAAGGAAGAAATAAATAGTAACACAAAAATAGTAGAAGATTTCAGTACCCTACTGTCAATAAGGAATAGAACAAACAAGCAGAAGATCAATATGAAATTAAGGAACTTGAATGAATAATATAGACCAATTAAGCCTAACAAACATGTACAGAACATTCTACCCAAAAGTAATATTACACACATTCTTCTCAAGCATACATGAAGCATTATTCAGAATAGATCATGTGTTAGGCCACAAAACAAGTCTTAACAAATTTAAGAGATTGAAATCATACAAAATATCTCTTCCAGTCACAATGGAATAAAACTAGAAATCCCTAGCAGTAGAAAAACTGGAAAACTAACAAATATTTGGAAATTTAACAGCACACTCTTGAACAACCAATGGGTCAATGAAGAAATCCCAAGAGATATTAGAACGTATCTTGAGGCAAATGAAAACAGCAATATAGCACAACTTACAGGGTATAGCCAAAGCAGTACTAAGAAGAAAGTTTATAGGAGGTAAATGTCTGCCAAAAAAAAAAAAAAAAAAAAAGAGAGAGAGGAACAAGAAGAGGAAGAAGAAGAAAGAGGAGGAGGAGGAGCTCAAATCAATAAGGTATCTTTATACCTGAATGAACTGGAAAAAGAAAAACATATTAAAACTAAACAGAGGAAAGAAAAATATAAGATTAAAGCATAAATACAATAGAGAAAAAAGGGGAGAAATGACTACTGATGACACAGAAGTAAAAAGGATTATAAGAGACAACTCTGAATAATTATACATTGTTATGCACTGAATGTATCCCCTCAAATTATATGATGACACACTCACCTCCAATGTGATAGTATTAGAAGGTGGGGCCTTTGGGAGGTAGTCAAATCATGAGGATTGAGCCCTCATAAATTAGTGCCCTTAGGAAAGTGATGTTACTTTCATAATATCAAAAGAGAGCTTTGTTTCTCTTTCTCTTATGTGAGCATACAATGAGAAATTGGCAGTCTATGACCCAGAAGAGGGTCCTCACCAGAACCTGATCATGCTGACACCCTGATCTCAGACTTACAGCCTCCATAACTATAAGAAATATGTTTCTGTTGTCTATAAGCCATTCATTCTATAATATTTTGTTACAGCAGCCTGAAATAACTAAGTCATCCACCAAAAACTTGGATAAACTAAAGGAAATGGATGAGTTCCCAGAAACATACAACCTATAAAGATTAAGTTATGAAGAAACAGAAAATTTGAATAGCCCTATAACTAGTAAGGAGATTGAATTGGTTAATCAAAACCTTCCAGCAAAGAAAAGCTGAGGACCAGATGGCATCAATGAAGAATGCTACAGAACATTTGTAGCAGAATTAATGTCAATCTTTCTCAAATTCTTCTAAAAAATTGAAGAGAAGGAAATAATTCCAAACTTCTCTTAAAAGGTAATCATTATCCTGATAACAAAGCTATCTTGATAAACAAAGATACTACAAGAAGACTACAGACCAATATCCCTGTTGGATATTGATGAGAAAAAAATCCTCAACAAAATACCAACAAAACAAATTCAACAACATATTAAAAAGACTATACAGCATGACCAAATGGGAGTGCACCAAATGTGGTGCAAGGATGGTTCAACATACAAAAACTAATAAATGTAATATGCAACATTAATAGAATGAAAGACAAAAATCACATGATCATGTCAATTGGAGCTTAAAAAACATTTGGCAAAATTCAAAAAGCTTCCATGATAAAAAACACTCAACAAACTAGGAATACAAGGAAATTACCTTAACATAATAAAGGTCATACATGAAAAGCCCACAGTTAACATTATACGTATGTAACATTCATAGAGTGGTGAAAAACTAAACACTTTTCCTCTAAAATCAGAAACAAGACAAAACTTCCCACCCTTACCACTTCTAGTCAACATAGTACTATGAGTTCTAGCCAGAGCAATTAGGCAAAAAATAAAATAAAATGAAAGTCATCCCAAAGGGAAAGGAAGAAGTAAAATTATCTTTGTTTCCAGATGACATAATCTTGTATGCAGAAAAGCCAAAAGATTGCAAATGTTAAAACAAACAAATTCAGCAAAGTTGCAGAATACAAAATCAACACTCAAAAATTAGTTGTGTTTCTATAACCTAACAAAAAACAACCAAAAAAGAAAATCAAGAAAATAGTCAATTTATAATAGAATAAAAATACTTAGGAATTAATCTATCCAAAACAGCAAAATATTTCACTAAAAATTATAAAACATTGCTGAAAGAAACTAAAGAAGGCACAAATAAATGGAAAGACATCCCATTTTCATAAATTGGAAGACTTAATATTGTTAAAATATTCCAATAGCATTTTTTACGGACGTAAAAAAATCCTAAAATTCATATGGAATCTCAAAAAACTATGAATCATCAAAACAATCTTGAAAAAGAAGAACAAAGCTGGTGGCCTTAGACTTCCTGATTTCAAAATATATTACAAAAAAAATGGTAATCAAAATAGCATAGTACTGACATAAAGACAGACATACAGACCAATAGAACAGAATAGAGAGCCCAGAAATAAACCCTTGTGTATATGGTCAAGTGATCTTCATCAAGAGTGTGAAGAGTACACAGTGGAGAAAAGATATTCTCTTCAACAAAAGACATTGAGACAACTGGATATCCATTTGCAACAGAATGATAATGGGCCCTCTCTTACACCATATACACAATTAACTCAAAATGAATTAAAGACCTAAATGTACTACCTGAAACTATAAAACTCCTATAAGAAAATGGAAAAATGTTCATGACATTGGAATGGGCAATGATTTCTTGACTATAACCTCTAAAGCACAAACAAGAAAAGCAATAGACAAATAGGACTACATCTAATTGTAAGCCTTTTGTACATTAAAGGAAAAAATCAGCAGAGTGCAAAGGCAATGTACATAATGGGAGAAAATATTTGCAAGCCACATATCAGATAAGGGGTGAATATCCAGCATATAAAAAGAAGTCCTACAACTCAACAAAAATAACAAAGCCTTAAAAAATATGCAAAGAGGTTGAATAGCCATTTCTGCAAAGAAGATGCATCAATGACCAACAAGCTTATGAACAGATGCTCTATATCACTAATCATTATGCAAATCAAATCAACAATGACCCATCACCTCCCACCCACTAGAATAACCACTATAAAAACAAACAAACAGAAGATTTGTGTGTGGTGAGGGTATGGGAAAATTGAAACCCTTGCACTCTGATGGTGGGATTATAAAATGGTGTAGATACTATTGGAAACCATACGGAGGTTTCTGAAAAAGTTCAAAATAAGACTACCATATGATGCAGCAATCCCGCTTCTGGGTATGGTATACCCCAAATAATTAAAAAACAGTATCTTGAAGTGATATGTGCATCTTCATCTTCATTGCAGCGTTATTCCCAATAGCCAAGATGTAGAAGCAAACTAAATGTGCATGGTTACACGAAGGGATAAAGAAAATGTGGCATATACACACACTGGTATATCATTCAGCCTTAAACAGGAAAGACATCCTGACACAGGCTTCAGCATGGATGAACTTTGAGAACATCACGCTAAGTGAAATAAATCAATCACAAAAACACAAATATTTCATGATTTCATTTACATATAGTATACGAAGTAACCACAAATGGAAGTTGTTCGGTACAGAGTTTCAGTCATACAACATGAAAAACGTTCTAGAGGTCTATTGTACAACAAAGTGCATGTAGTTGAGCCTGTAGTCCCAGCTACTCAGGAGGCTGAGGCTTGAACCTGGGAGGCAGAGTTTGCAGTGAGCCAAGATCGCGTCACAGCATTTCAGCCTTGGTGACAGAGCAAGACTCTGTCTCAAAAAAAGAAAAAAAGCTATACTATATACTTTAAGTTGTTAGGAGGGTAAATTTATGCTATAGGTTTTTACCACAATAAAAATATATTAATATAATTGTTCTGCAAAGGCTATGTACTATATTATTCCAACTATATAGGACTCTGGAAAAGGCAAAGCTATGGAGACAGTAAAAAGAACTGTGATTCCCAGGAGATTGCGGGGGAGGGAGGGATAAACAGAATTTTTAGGGCAGTGAATCTACTCTGTATGATACTATAATAATGGCTACACTTGCCAAACCCATAGAACTTACAACACCAAGAGAAAACCCTAATGTAAACTCTAAGCTTTGGGTGATAATGATGTGTCAATGTAGTTTCACCAGTTGCAGCAAATGTACCACTTTGGTGCAGGTTGTTGACAGTGGAGGAGGCTGTGTATTTGTGGGGTAAGGAGGATAGAGAAAATCTCTGTACCTTCTGCCTCATTTTGCTGTGAACCTAAAACTACTCTAAAAAAAAAGTCTATTTAAAATGTAAAAACAATAGCAAAATTTAGCCGCAATTAAGTCTTTTCATGAAGCCCCTTCTCTGCCAGCTTGTCAGTCACCCTGAGGGTGTGACAAACTAGCTGACTTGGGGTTGCTCTTAGGAGAAAGAATGGTACATTATGCCCAGGAATGGTAAGGAAGAATCCTCAGCTTTTGAAATTTTCCGGATAAGTCCATATCATGTTCTACACCATCCATCCTCTCTGTGATCCAGTAAACAGCCTGAAGGACATAATTCCCTTTTGGGGACAGCTCTTGTAATAGTCAGGTGTGTGGACCAGCAGAAAATGAGGGAAGCAGAGTCAAATGAGCAGGTCAGTACTGAGTATGTTATGCCATGAAGGCAAGTCATTAACAAACTGATTGGGAAACCGAGCACATCACAGACATCAAAGGAAACCAAATTTGTCCTTGGGTAAAGGAGACTTCATTCCATAAGTAAGGGGACTATTGCAAAAGAGAAAATGAAGACCTGCAAGCATTTCAAAGGCCAAGTGGAAGAGGGCTTTTTTTTTTTTTTTTTTCCATGGGGAGGAGTAATCATGGCTAGAAAGAACTAGCAGGGGCAGGTGGGATTAGCAGTGGCAGGTGGGATGAGCCTGTGGCCTGAGGGGACAGTTTGTCTAGGAATGTTTTAGAGTTGCTCTGTGTTCATTGCTCAATGGTGGGACAGATTTCAGGGCTGAGGGAAGGCGAGAAGCTTGACCACAGATTGAGTCAGTCAAGTTCACCAGTACTCTGTTCATCCAGATTGTCAGCAGGCCAAACAGTTCAGCTAATCATGCCCAACAGATGGACATAGGGAGGGGGCTGTGTCCAGCCTTGTCATGGGTACACAAGGGGAGCACTGAGCCTTATCTGAGTCACATGAGAAGGGGAGCATTTTACAGTAACCTGTTTCTCCCAACACAAAAGGGTGAGCAGAGTGGGGGTGGGTTCTTCCCAAAGGCATAGGGCTCAGGTAAAGCTCAACATTGTCACACATTAGTTTCAAAAGTCACATCAGCATGGCTGAGTCTTCTAACCAGCAGCCAGGGTCAGCATTGGTCACAGAGCTCTGACAGCTATGGGCAGGACATACCCTCCACACCATGTGGATTTCCCCAGCCAGAGGCAAGCAGTGATTGTCTCAGTCTGGCATACAGTGATAGCCTCTGTGTCAGAAACTCGAAGCCTTCCTTTGTGTTCGTGTCCAGGGCAGGGACAAATCCAGGAGTGATGGCAACAATTAGTAGTAGTGCAGATCTTTCCAGGCATGATTCCAACCAGTCCCCTATAGCATGAGCCTTACTGAGGGCAGCTATGTGAGTGATCCAGACAGTGGTTGGTAGTCACCATCCAGTTCCACAGTCTATGGCTCAGGAAGAGGTATTGTTAACCTGCAGCAGTCGGTCCAGGAGTCTGAACTCTGCCCACCGAGCAAAGCAAATATGTCTTCTTTCAGCTTGATGTTGCTAGACAACTGCAGTATTGACCTGGCATTTCAGCTTAGCCAAATGTCACTATACTGGGCCTACTTGTTTAGGTGACCTCTGTGAATTGAGGATCCCATTGAGTCAGAAGCTTTGCTTCAGGCAAAGGAGTAGAAGATTAAGTTTCCCCACAGGAAAAGCTTCGCCTCTCTAATGAAAAGCTGAGATGCCACTGGGGACAGGCCAGCAGATTCTTAACTGTACCATGCCCAATTGACAGGCAGGGTTCTTTGAACCCTTTCCACCCATCAGAAGTGGAGTCCAAAAAGAGCCATCTCAAAAATGGCATGGCAGGCCAGAGTCATCCGATCTCTGAGTTAGGCATCCATTTTCACATGAGCTCTGAGTCAAGGCCATGGCTGCTTTCCAAGAGTGAATCTAGTGGCCATGTTGGATCCCTAAGTCCAGAACTCCAAAGAAGTTCCTCCACCTGGAGACCGCCTGCTTTTGCACGCTGCCTACTTTGTCCAAAGACTCAGATCAACAAAGATCCTCATCAGTTACAGACTTGTTCTGTTTCCAGGACTCATGGTCCAAGAAGGTGAGATGGGTAAGGTAGACTCAACCATCTACCATGGCAAATGGCTGAAAGGCCATCGCTCAAACCCTGTAGGTTACAGTCAGCATTTCTGGGGTTACAACCAGTTTCCAGAGGTCTGGTTGTCTCTCAGCAGGAGGTGAGGGAATGGATGGCTGGGGTTTCTGGAGCAGCCACTGAGACTCTGTTCTTTATGCCTCCTCATCTGTGTACTTCCAAGTGTCTAGAGAATGCCTGGGCCCACAGACTCTTCCATGGACCCCATTACAGCCTTCCTAGTCCCATCCTATATCCTCCACCTCTCTACCAACTGTATCTTTTTTTTTTTTTTTTTTGATGCCTGTATTCAACATAGCTATAAACATCCTAGTCTGTCCACTTTCTGCAGTTCAACAGCATACATGGATAGGTATGTTGGTCTTCTTGGGTTTAGGAGACCTTGACCAGACCTAGCCCTAATCTTTCCAGCAATGGAGATCGGGGTGGAGGAAGAGTGCAGGGCTGGGGGATGGGAGAGAGGCTCTCTACACCATTGACCTGTGGAGCAAGGTGCAGCCCTGCTGTGGGAACTCCTGGACCCTTCTTCACCACTCCTGAGTGAAGGCAGCAAGCAAAGGGATTCCATTGTTTTCAGTCCACTCAAAACTGAACTTTGGGTATGCTTGGACCCATCCTCCTCTTGCCTGGAAGAGAGAGCAAAACCAAAAAGGACCATTTTTGGTCCCAGGAACTGGGAGCTATTTCAACTCTGCTTCCAGTTCCTGGACAATCACCTTATAACAGGCATCTTTTCATATCGTGGTAAGTGGCAAGGAGACAGCAAGGGAAAAAATGGGATTCTGGGATTCTACTGATGAAAAATAACAATTCAAGGGATGCAATTTTATTCCATCAAGGTTCATTAGCGCCCAGAATGCATAATAGTGCTGTCTGGAGTTTTCCATCCTCACTTAAGGTGGATGGAGACAGATGTTGCAGCAGGAAAGCAGACAAAAGTGAGTAGAGGCTTGGGTAACCCACGGGGCTCATGTTTTCCCTGGGCCTAAGATAACTTTGAAAGACTTTGATTCTATTTCTTCACAAGTAGCACAAGCTCTTTGCAGGGTGCTGGCAAGGAGGAGGATAGTGGCTGAAGAAGAAGAGCCGAGTTAACACAGTATAGTTTTCAGAGAAGTTATTTTATTTGAAGATTTAAAAGGTAAAGTGTTCATTTAACTAGAAAGCAATGCAATGTTAGTTTTTTTTATTGATTATTTATAACACTCCTAGAACAAATGGGCATGCACTTTTGGGATTAGACATGAACTGTCTAAGTAATTTCCTGCTTGCAGGAAGCTTTCTATTATTCTTGGACCTGCTTGGATACTTTTAGCTGATGTTACAAACAGTTGAGAATTTGAGACTCTCAGCTTTAAAATGGCTCATTTATTTACTCAAGAAATGTTTCATGTAACAAATCCACATGAAACAACCATGTATATTAAGTATTAAGGTACAGACTGTGATCTTTTTAAAGATACAAACAGTAAATCATCTTATTGTGTGTCAAATCCTGTTTCTAGGAAATGCAATGTGGAATTTGTACTGGTAGAGTAACTTTATATTCAATACCTCCTCCTACCAGTGGAATATAGACACAACAAAGTCAGACTAATTACCCATAAACAAGTCTTTCTCTGAGTCGCTATCCTATTTAAAAAAAAAAAAAAACCCAAATGGTTGGGTGCTGTGGCTCACGCCTGTAATCCCAGCACTTTGGGTGGCTAAGGCAAGAGGATCCCTTTAACTCAAGAGTTCGAGACCAGCCTGGGCAACATAGCAAGACTCTGTCTCTAAAAACATTTAAAAATTATTCAGGCATGGTGGTGCACGCATGTAGTCCCAGCTACTCAAGAGGCTGAGGCAGGAGGATCACTCGAGCCCAAGAGGTGAAGGCTGCAGTGATTGTGCCACTGCACTTCAGTGAGATCCTGTCTCTAAAACAAAAACAAAAAACAAAGCACAGCAGAAAACCCAAATGATTCTTTTCCTTTCTTTTCATGTATCCAATTCCAAACTTTTCTGCCTATTTTTCAGGCCACCCTCTAAAATCTAGTCTGTGCGATCTTTTACCAAACCAAATATTTTATTCTGCCTCTGGCCTGGACAAAGTAGAATCCTTGTTGCTCCACATCTGGTATATTAATGACTACCTACAGTCATATGGGGGTCCTCTGTCTCCTCTTAAACACAACTGCCTACTAGATTTGGGTGAAGTCGTAACTGTTTAATGTTTATTTCAACCCATGTATTATTTCTTGCTCCTCTGAACAAAGATATGGTTTACAGTTTGTATCTTTAAAAAACTGTAGTCTGTACTTAAAATTTAACATAACTAGTTGTTTCACGTGTATTTGTCTTGCCTTTCCTGAGAACAACCACAGACCACAGATCATGTATAAATTCTTCTTTAGAGCTTACAAATAATCAGGTGATTTATGTAGATCACTCTCCACTGATCATAGGCACAGAAAATTCAAACACGATTTTGGAAGTCACAGTTCAAGAAGGGCAACCCTGGTCTTTTTAGTCCTTTTATCACATTATGACTTTCTGTTACTCCCATCCAATAACAGTGACCATAGTTTCTAATTCAAAATTTAAAGCTCCTGGCTTGATAAATGGCTTATGTGCCTCACTGGGGACTGAGAGGCAATCGAGTCATAAAATAGTGGAAATTCTAGTGTATCTAGTACATATTTATGCCTTATGGGGACAATGTGGCAACACATTTCCACTTGAAACTGCTCCCAATAGAAGACTCGCACTTGGTAATTGCTAAATATATTTGAATGGAATTGAATGAAATCAAAATAGATAAAGACAATCTGGGGTGTGGCCTCTGGTTTTCCACAGTCACCGTAACTCTGTTGCCTCCAGCGTCAGCACCCAGACTAGAGTGCGGTCCCCTAACAGTGGGTGGGAATGAAAACACAGTAGGCTATGACTTACACACCCAAGATTAGATTTTTGTAGCACAACTCGGTGGCTCCAGCATTCTCTGCTCACTTGTCTCTATGATTCTTATTTCAATGTTCCTTCCAGGGACTCTGGTTTCTGCTAATGTCCTGGGCACTGAGCTATGAGGATCCACAGACAGAATCCTACAGAAATCAAGTGCTGTAACACGCACAGATCACTGGGAGAAGAGAATTGAAATGCTAAGAAAATCTCTCATGAGGCATCTGGGAGCTGAGCATGGTGGTAACTGGGCTCAATGACCAGGTCTAACTGCCTCCCAGCAGTGACTGAAGCTTCTCAAATGGGAGACTGGAGCATCCAGTCCAAGGCTGAAGCACCAGAGTTCTTCTAAGGATAATAAACTCACTCACTGAAGCACCAGAGTTCTGCTGAGGATAATGAACTCACTCACTTAGTCTCACTGGAGAGGAGTTTGTGATTATGAACAATTTCCCCTGACATTTAGCCACAAAATGATGACCAAATATTTATGAAGGTTGATTTTCCCATTACATACTTCCTATCACAAAAAATGTACTCTAACAATATGCCCAGGAATACCTTTAAGCCTGCAGAAAGATCTAACAATGTTTTCTATTCATG
Organism: Theropithecus gelada; assembly: GCF_003255815.1. Classification (NCBI taxonomy): domain Eukaryota; kingdom Metazoa; phylum Chordata; class Mammalia; order Primates; family Cercopithecidae; genus Theropithecus; species Theropithecus gelada. Next base: position 55,296,655 of record NC_037676.1, read on the forward strand.
CAGCCTCAATAAAGGGGAGACTTAAGGTCAACAATCTGATTTCACTCTGTGGAAATTCTTTGCACTACAAACTTTAAAATTCTCTTTTTATTTTCTCTTCTTTTTCTATTTTTTTTCTTTTGTAAGAAAGTAATCATGATTTGAGTATGACAACTTAATTTTATGCTTTTTGAGTACTATTCATCAAGGCTGAATTCCAGATGTAATATGCTCAGAGGAAAACATCCTTTAAGTCCTTCTATGAGTCATCTTATAATTTAGAAGTATTAATAATCTTTACTGTAATTCATTTACTGTTTTATGTCTTGTCATATGATGATAGAACATTCAGGCCAGCAGGCTAAACTATGCCAGAGATTATTCAAAATGCAAGGGTTTCCAGATGATAATTAACTAACCATGCCAATGCTAAATTACTTTTTCTTTTAAGGTTTTACCAGTTTGGCCACATATGAGAAATGAGTGAGCATAGCTAGGAGGATGATAGATCAAATCACCTGAGCATATGGAAAGCTTATTATTTTTGGCACCAGTTGATTCACTAGTGTATAAATTTCAGCCTTCACTCTGTTTCATAATGGAGGGTGATATGTCCTGGAGAGATAGTCATCACAAATTATCTTTTCTTGACCTACAAAAATTAACTTGATTTTAGAAAAATTTGAGAGGGCTAAATCTGTAAATATTAGAATTTTGCCTTTTGCATTCTGTATGTTCACATCAATACAAAGCATTTGACTTTGTGGCTTGTGCTGTTTTCACAGTGTATTTTGGCAAGAAGATAAATGTAACATAGTCCCCTGAACCCAGTTTATACGATGCCATAATTAATTGATCCTTTCAGACACTGAGAAAACTTAAGTAATAAACAGAAACTATTACATTACTATACTACTAAAGGACTACAAAGTCAAATGAGATGATAATCACCAGATAGTGAATTATTTAATTTCTTTTTTTTTTTTTTTAGTATTATACTTTAAGTTCTGGGGTACATGTGCACAACATACACGTTTGTTACATAGGTATACATGTGCCATGGGGATTTGCTGCATCCATCAACCCGTCATCTACATTAGGTATTTCTCCTAATGCTACCCTGTCCTAGCCCCTCACCCGCAACAGACCCCAGTGTGTGATGTTCCCCTCCCTGTGTCCACGTGTTCACATTGTTCAATTCCCACTTGTGAGTGAGAACATGTGGTGTTTGGTTTTCTGTTCCTGTGTTAGTTTGCTGAGAATGTGGTTTCCAGCTTCATCCATGTCCCTGCAAAGGACATGAACTCCTTCTTTTTTATGGCTGCATAGTATTCCACGGTGTATATGTGCCACATTTTCTTTATCCAGTCTATCATGGTTGGGCATTTGGGTTGGTTCCAAGTCTTTGCTATTGTGAATAGTGCTGCAATAAACATATGTGTGCATGTGTCTTTATAGTAGAATGATTTATAACCCTTTGGGTATATACCCAGTAATGTGATTGCTGGATCAAATGGTATTCTGGTTCTAGATCCTTGAGGAATTGCCACACTTTCTTCCACAATGGTTGAACTAATTTACACTCCCACCAGCAGTGTAACAGCATTTCTATTTCTCCACATCCTCTCCAGCATCTGTTTCCTGACTTTTTAATGATCGCCATTCTAACTGGTGTGAGATGGTATCTCATTAATGATTTTGATTTGCATTTCTCTAATGACCAGTGATGATGAGCATTTTTTCATGTGTCTGTTGGCTGCATAAATGTCTTCTTTTGAGAAGTGTCTGTTCGCATACTTTGCCTGCTTTTTGATGGGGTTGTTTGTTTTTCTCTTGTACATTTGTTTAAGTTCTTTGTAGATTCTGGATATTAGCCCTTTGTGAAATGGATAGATTGCAAACATTTTCTCCCATTCTCTAGGCTGCCTGTCCACTCTCATGATTGTTTCTTTTGATGAGCAGAAGTTCTTTAATTAGATCCCATTTGTCTATTTTGGCTTTTGTTACAACTGCTTTTGCTGTTTAAGTCTTTGCCCATGCCTATGTCCTGAATGGTATTGCCTAGGTTTTCTTCTAGGGTTTTTATGGTTTTAGGTCTTACATTTAAGTCTTTAATCCATCTTGAGTTAATTTTTGTATAAGGTGTAAAGAAGGGGTCCAATTTCAGTTTTCTGCATATGGCTAGCCAGTTTTCCCAACCCCATTTATTAAATAGGGAATCCTTTCCCCGTTGCTTGTTTTTGTCAGGTTTGTCAAAGATCAGATGGTTGGAGATGTGCGGTGTTATTTCTGAGGCCTCTGTTCTGTTCCATTTGTCTATATATCTGTGTTTGTACCAGTACTATGCTGTTTCGGTTACTTTAGCCTTGTAGTGAAGTTTGAAGTCAGGAAGCCTCCAGCTTTGCTCCGTTTGCTTAGGATTATCTTGGCTATACGGGTTGTTTTTTGGTTCCATATGAAATTTAAAGTAGCTTTTTTCCAATTCTGTGAAGAAAGTCAGTGGTAGCTTGATGGGAATAGCATTGAATCTATATCTTACTTTAGGCAGTATGGCCATTTTCATGATATTGATTCTTCCTATCCATGAGCATGGAATGATTTTCCACTTATTTGTGTCCTCTATTATTTGCTTGAGCAGCGGTTTGTAGTTCTCCTTGAAGAGGTCCTTCACATCGCTTGTAACTTGTATTCCTGGGTATTTTATTCTCTTTGAAGCAATTGTGAATGGGAGTTCACTCATGATTTGGCTCTCTGTCTGTTATTGGTGTATAGAATGCTTGTGAGTTTTGCACATTGATTTTGTATTCTGAGACTTTGCCGAAGTTGCTTATCACCTTAAGGATATTTTGGGCTGAGATGATGAGGTTGTCTAAATATGCAATCGTGTCATCTGCAAACAGACAATTTGACTTCCTCTCTTCCTATTTGAATATGCTTTATTTCTTTCTCTTGCCTGATTGCCCTGGCCAGAACTTAAAATACTATGTTGAATAGGAATGGTGAGAGAGGGCATCCTTGTCCTGTGCTGGTTTTCAAAGGGAATGCTTCCCATTTCTGCCCTTTCAGTATGATACTGGCTGTGGGATTTTCATAAATAACTCTTATTATTTTGAGATACGTTCCATCAGTAACTAGTTTATTGAGAGTTTTTAGCATGAAGGACTATTGAATTTTGTTGAAGGCCTTTTTGGCATCTATTGAGATAATCATGTGGTTTTTGTCATTGGTTCTGTTTATGTGATGGATTACGTTTATTGATTTGTGCATGTTGAACCAGCCTTGCATCCCAGGGATGAAGCTGACTTGATCATGGTGGATAAGCTTTGTCATGTGCTGCTGGATTCAGTTTGCCAGTATTTTACTGAGGATTTTTGCATCGATGTCCATCGGGGATATTGGTCTGAAATTTTCTTTTTTTGTTGTGTCTCTGCCAAGTTTTGGTGTCAGGATGGTGCTGGCCTCATAAAATGAGTTAGGGAGGATTCCTTCTTTTCTATTGTTTGGAATAGTTTCAGAAGGAATGGTACCGGTTCCTCTTTGTATATCTGGTAGAATTCAGCTATGAATCTGTCTGGTCCTGGACTGTTTTTGGTTGGTAGGCCATTAATTACTGCCTCAATTTCAGAACTTGTTATTGATCTATTCAAGGATTTGATTTCTTCCTGGTTTAGTCTTGGGAGGGTGTATGTGTCCAGGAATTTATCCATTTCTTCTAGATTTTCTAGTTTATTTGTGTAGAGGAGTTTCTAGCATTCTGTGAAGGTAGTTTGAATTTCTCTGGGATTGGTGGTGATATCCCCTTTATCATTTTCTATTGCATCTATTTGATTCTTCAGTCTTTTCTTCTTTATTATTCTTTCTGGTGTTCTATCTATTTTGCTGATATTTTCAAAAAACCAGCTCCTGGATTCATTGATTTTTTGAAGGTTTTTTCACGTCTCTATCTCCTTCAATTCTGCTCTGATCTTAGTTATTTCTTGTCTTCTGCTAGCTTTTGAATTTGTTTGCTCTTGCTTCTCTAGTTCTTTCAATTGTGATATTAGGGTGTCAATTTAGCTCTTTCCTGCTCTCTCTTGTGGGCATTTAGTGCTATAAATTTCCCTCTACATACTGCTTTAAATGTGTCCCATACATTCTGGTATATTGTGTCTTTGTTCTCATTGGTTTCAAAGAGCATCTTTATTTCTGCCTTAATTTCATTATTTACCCAGGAGTCATTCAAGATCAGGTTGCTCCGTTTCCACATAGTTGTGGGGTTTTGAGTAAGTTTTTTAATCCTGAATTCTAATTTGATTGCACTGTGGTCTGAGAGATTGTTACGATTTCTGTTCTTTTTTTTTTTTTTTTTTTTTTTGAGACGGAGTCTCGCTCTGTCACCCAGGCTGGACTGCAGTGGCCGGATCTCAGCTCACTGCAAGCTCTGCCTCCTGGGTTCACGCCATTCTCCGGCCTCAGCCTCCCGAGTAGCTGGGACTACAGGCGCCCGCCACCTCGCCCGGCTAGTTTTTTGTATTTCTTAATAGAGACGGGGTTTCACCGTGTTAGCCAGGATGGTCTCGATCTCCTGACCTCGTGATCCGCCCGTCTCGGCCTCCCAAAGTGCTGGGATTACAGGCTTGAGCCACCGCGCCCGGCCTTTTTTTTTTTTTTTTTTTTTTACGATTTCTGTTCTTTTGCATTTGCTGAGGAGTGTTTTACTTCCAAATATGTGGTCAATTTTAGAATAAGTGCAATGAGGCTCTGAGAAGAATATATATTCTGTTGATTTGGGGTGGAGAGTTCTGTAGATGTCTATTAGGTCTGCTTGGTCCAGAGCTGAGTTTAAGTCCTGAATATTCTTGTTAATTTTCTATCTCGTTGATCTATCTAATGTTGATGGTCGGGTGTTAAAGTCTCCCACTGCTATTGTATGGGAGTTTAAGTCTCTTTGTAGGCCTCTAAGAACTTGCTTTATCAATCTGGATGCTCCTGTATTGGGTGCATATATATTTAGGACAGTTAGCTCTTCGTATTGCATCGATTCCTTAACCATTATGTAATGGCCTTCTTTGTCTACTTTGATCTTTGTTGGTTTAAAGTCTGTTTTATCAGAGACTAGGATTGCAACCCCTGCTTTTTCTTGCTTTCCATTTCTTGGTAAATATTCCTCCATCCTTTTATTTTGAGCCTATGTGTGTCTTTGCACATGAGATGTGTCTCCTAAATACAGCACACTGATGCTGACTTGACTCTTTATCCAATTTGCCAGTCTGTGTCTTTTAATTGGGGCATTTAGCCCATTTACATTTAAGGTTAATATTGTTATCTGTGAATTCGATCCTGTCGTTATGATGCTAGCTGATTATTTTGCCTATTAGTTGATGCAGTTGCTTCATAGTATCGATGGTCCTTACAATTTGGTAGTTTTTTGCAGTGGCTGGTACCAGTTGTTCCTTTCCATGTTTAGTGCTTCCTTTAGGAGTTCTTGTAGGGCAGGCCTGCTGGTGACAAAATCTTTCAGCATTTACTTGTCTGTAAAGGATTGTATTTCTCCTTTGCTTATGAAACTTAGTATGGCAGGATATGAAATTCTGGGTTGAAAATTATTTCCTTTAAGAATGTTGAATATTGGCCCCCACTCTCTTCTGGCTTGTAGGGTTTCTGCTGAGAGATCCGCTGTTAGTCTGATGGGCTTCCCTTTTTGGGTAACCTGACCTTTCTCTCTGACTGCCCTTAACATTTTTTCCTTCATTTCAACTTTGGTGAATCTGATAATTATGTGTCTTGGGGTTGCTCTTCTCGAGGAGTATCTTTGTGGTCTCCGTATTTCCTGATTTGAATGTTGGTCTGTCTTGCTAGGTTGTGGAAGTTCTCCTGGGTAATATCCTCAAGAGTGTTTTCCAGCTTGGTTCCATTCTCCCCGTCACTTTCAGGTACACCAATCAAACATAGATTTGGTCTTTTCACATAGTCCCATATTTCTTGGAGGCTTTGTTCATTCCATTTTATTCTTTTTTCTCTAATCTTGTCTTCATGCTTTATTTCATTATGTTGATCTTCAATCTCTGGTATCCTTTTCTCTGGTTGATTGATTCAGCTATTGATACTTGTGTATGCTTCACGAAGTTCTTGTGCTGTGTTTTTCAGCTCCATCAGGTCATTTATGTTCTTCTCTAAACTGGTTATTCTAGTTAGCAATTCATATAATCTTTTTTCAATGTTCTTAACTTCCTTGCATTGGGTTAGAACATGCTCCTTTAGCTCAGAGGAGTTTGTATTACCCACCTTCTGAATCCTATTTCTGTCAATTCGTCAAACTTATTCTCTGTCCAGATTTGTTCCCTTACTGATGAGGAGTTGTGATCCTGTGAAGGAGTAGAGGCATCCGGTTTTTGGAATTTTCAGCCTTTGGGGCTAGTTTCTCCTCATCTTTGTGGATTTATCTACTTTTGGTCTTTGACGTTGGTGACCTTTGTATGGGGTCTCTGAGTGGACTTCCTTTTTGTGATATTGATGCTATACCTTTCTGTTTGTTAGTTTTCCTTCTAACAGTCAGACCCTTCTCCTACAGGTCTGCTGGAGTTTGCTGGAGGTCCACTCCAGACCCTACCTGCCTGGGTATCACCAGTGGAGGCTGCAGAACAGCAAAGATTGTGCTGCCTGTTCCTTCCTCTGGAATTTTCATCCCAGAGGGGCACCCACAAGATGCCAGGCAGAGCTCTTCTGTATGAGGTGTCTGTCATCCCCTACTGGGAGGTATCTCCCAGTCAGGATACACAGGTGTCAGGGACCCACTTGAGGAGGCAGTCTGACCCTTAGTAGAGCTCAAATACTGTGCTGGGAGAGCCGCTGCTCTATTCAGCGCTGTCAGGCAGGGATACTTAAGTCTGCTGAAGCTGTGCCCACAGCCGCCCCTTCCTCCAGATGCTCTGTCCCAGGGAGATGTGGGTTTTATCTGTAAGCCCCTGACTGGGGCTGCTGTCTTTTTTTCAGAGATGCCCTGTCCAGAGAGGAGGAATCTAGAGAGGCAGCCTGGTCAAAGCAGCCTTCTGAACTGTGGTGGTCTCTGTACAGTTCAAACTTCCTGGTGGTTTGTTTATACTGTGAAGGTAAAACCACCTACTCAAGCCTCGGCAATGGTGGATGCCCCTCCCCAACCAAACTCCAGCCTACCAGGTCAACCTCAGACTGCTGTGCTGGCAGTGAGAATTTCAAGGCAGTGGATCTTAGCTTGCTGGGCTCCTTGGGGATGAGGCCCCCCGCGCCAGACTACTTGGCTCCCTGGCTTCAGCTCCCTTTCCAGGGGAGTGAACGGTTCTGTCTCGTTAGCATTCCAAGCGCCACTGGGGTATGGAAAAAAAAAAAAAACTCCTGCAGCTAGCTCGGTGTCTGCCCAAACGGCCACCCAGTTTTGTACTTGAAACCCAGGGCCCTGGTGGCGTAGGCACCAGAGGAAATCTCCTGGTCTGCAGGTTGTGAAGACCATGGGAAAAGAGCAGTATCTGGGCTGGAGTGCACCATTCCTCATGACACAGTCCCTCACATCTTCCCTTGGGTAGGGGAGAGAATTCCCTGACCCCTTGCACTTCCTGTGTGAAGTGATGCCCCAGCCTGCTTCAGCTCACCCTCTGTGGGCTTCACCTACTGTCCAACCAGTCCCAATGAGATGAACTGGGTACCTCAGCTGGAAATGCAGAAAGCACCCACCTTCTGTGTCAATCTTGCTGGGAGCTGCAGAATGGAGCTGTTCCTGTTCAGCCATCTTCTACTTAATTTCAGTCTTTGTAATCAGCTTTATTTTAGATCTTTGTAAGTAGGTGGTACCATAGGAGACTCTTAATGGCTTGAGAAAAGAAAGGAAGCATGGAGATAAAACTACAGCTCTCCAGCTACCATTAAAGAGGGTAGTCCACACGACTTTCCTTCACTAGATAATCACTCTGAGATCAGGTACCATGAACTATTTGTGACAGAAGTGCGTGGGATGTGTGGTGACCCCACAGTGTGCATGCTCAGTCACCTGAAGACTATACATGCTAAAAAATTGTAGAGTTACACCCCTAACATGCTACATAAGATGATACGGGGCTTGTGACACAACAAGGAATATGTATATTTGGTCTTTGCCCTGTTGTTGACACACAGCTTCTAAAACCCTTGGGATCTCATAAGTGATTAGAATGTCTTTTGAATGTTAATGAGATAACTGGTGGTTGGGTCTCCTAGATAGCTTCAGGATGGGGGCTGGTTGCCAAAGGAATGAACCTTTGGAGAGGAGAAGGACTGTAGATAGATTCACTCACCAATGGCCAATGACTTAACCAATCATGTTTACACAATAAAATCACACACACACACACAAACCCTATACAAGGTTCAGAGCAATTCTGGGTTGATGAACACATGGAGGTGCTGGGAGGGTGCTGTGCCCGGAGAGAACACAGCAGCGCTGCACCCCTCTCCCTCCCATACGTGGTCCTATGCTTCTCTTCCATTTGACTGGTTCTGAATTGTATTTTTTAAAATAATAAATCAGTAATAACCAGTGCTGTTTCCCTGAGTTCTGTGAGCCGTTCTAGCAAATTATTGAAACTGGGGAGGGGGTCATGGGATTAATAGCCAAGATTTTATTCAATTTATAATTGGTTGGTCAGAAATAGGAGAGGCCCAGAATTAGCTATTGGCATCTGAAGCAGGGGCAGCCTTGAGGGATCTTTAACTTGTGGGGACTGATGGTAACTCCAGATAGACAGTGTCAGAACTGGATTGAATTGTAGGACAACAGCTGGTGTTTGGAGAGTCGGTGAATTGATTGGTGTAAGAAAAATCCCACACATTGGGTGTGAGAGGTGTGGTGCTGAAAAACAGTCATGGGGTAGAGCGGGAAACTGCACTTTAAGATCTCCCTTTGGGAGCCCCCTGAGAACCCCAGATTTATGGAACAAGCATACAAAATCAAGCTGAGTTTGTTTAAATTCTGCCTTGTTTTTTGCTATGTGTCCCTGGACTCATCACTTACATGCCCCATGACTAGAACATGCAGAGAGACTTTGCACAGCTACATAAAATAGAACCAGGTCTTTATTTATTAATGATTTAGGGCTTCATATTTTGTCATTCCTTTGGATCTGCAAGCATACTTTTCTCCTGGAAGTTCCTGGATGAATGCTGGAAGCCTGTTTAATTGATAATGTGGCATTGCATGGCCTAGTGCCGAAACTTGGGGCTGCTGAAGACACAGCTGACCCTCTGAATGCTCCTAGGTGCCAGCAGCGCTCTGCCCACGACCCTGCTGGCTGCCCCCATTGCACAGGGCATCCAGCCCCCAGCCCACTGCCCACACAGAACCTCCTAGCATGGAGCAGTTCTGTCTGGGGAACAAAAAGTGCTCTCTTTCTTTCCTCACCCCAAACAGTGGGTTACCAAATATTTGATCTTTGCAATTTGATATGTTAGAAATAGTATCTCAGTATAGTTTTCATATGCATTCATCTTATAGTCAACAAAATTGAGCATTTTTTCATATGTTGAAGAGCCATTTTGTTTCCTTGTCCGCGACTGTTGTAAACAAAAAAGTGACTGAGGCAGGTCTCAATTGATTTGAGGTTTGTTTAGTCAAGGTTGAGGAGGAGCCCAGGAAAAACAAAAACCACAGGAGCATCTGTGTTCTGTGGTTTTTCCAAAGATGGTTTGGGGAACTTCAGTATTTAAAGAGGAAAGAACAAAGAACGAGCAGGAGGGTAATTCTCTTTTTTTTTTTTTTTTTTTTTTTTGAGATGGAGTGTCGCTCTGTCACCCAGGCTGGAGTGCAATGGCATGATCTCGACTCTCGACTCACTGCAACCTCTGCCTCCTGGGTTCAAGTAATTCTCCTGCCTCAGCCTCCTGAGTAGCTGGGACTACAGGCACCAACCACCATGCCTGGCTGATTGTTTGTATTTTTAGTAGAGAGGGGGTTTCACCGTGTTACCCAGGATGGTCTCGATTTACTGACCTCGTGATCTGCTCATGTTGGTCTCCCAAAGTTCTGGGATTACAGGCATGAGCCACCACCCCTAGCCAGCAATTCTTGAAAACGAGGGAGGGTAGGCAATGAGGCAGGTAGTTACATTCTTGAGAGGCTCTGATTAGTGCTCAGTGAATCTGCATTTTACAAGTGAAAGGAAGGGGTAGATGAAAAAGTCAGTTATGTGTTCATCTTGAGGTAGGCACGCAAATGATTTCTGTTCTTGCCCTTCTCCTGTACCTGAGAAAAGAAGCTGGTAATTGGCATTGTCAGGGTGAGATTTAACAGAACTCGGTTTTAGGGCTAATTTGTAGCAGGCCTAGTGCTGAAACCTGGGGGTGCTGAAGACTCAGCTGACCCTCTGAATGCTCCCAGGTGCCATCAGGGCTCTGCCCGTGACTGTGCTGGCTGCCCCCACTGCACAGGACATCCAGCCCCCAACCCACTGTCCATCCAGAACCAGCTCTGCCTGGGGAATGGAAAGTGCTTTCTTCCTTTCCTCACCCCAAACAGTGGGTTATACATCCTAAAAGAGGTAGAGCCCACTAGGGAGAAACATGACCTTCTTTCCTTGCAGGAATCTGGCTTATGGATGAGGCTATGATACAGGGTTGTGAAATCACAGCTCTCTGCTTGGGAGCAAAAGGAAGGCACCTTTGCACGACTCAGTTCCCACCTTTGGCACAGTGAGTTTGGGGTCCCGAGAGTCTACTTTTTTTCACACTATCTGTTACTTTTGCCTGTATTTCTGTTGGCTTATTGATCTCTATTGATTTTTAGGAACACTACATGGAGCTGTTTAAAATATAGTTCTTTGGTTGAAAGACAAGCTTAAAATATTTTCCACAGTTTCACATTTCTCATTACAACAATTTTGTGTTTCTCAAGGCTTCTCAATCTTCTTGTGGGGTATGTGTGTGTGTATGTTTTGCTTTGTTTTTCTCCTTAGAATTGTCTTCTAGATCTGTCTTGTTTTCTGTTTTGTTTTGTTTGCAGTTTCTGGAGTTGTGGTCATAAAGAGTTATTTCTTTTGTGGGTTATCAAGCTCAGGTCTGGTGCTGGAGGTGCTGAATTTCACTGGTTCTGAAAGGCAGAGGAGTCTTTCGCTGCTCAACTTTAACTTTGTGTTTCTCAGCAATCCTTCAGACTGGGAATGATTTAGCCCACCCATGCTCCTCCCTCCTGATCCTTTGAAGGTCAGGTGGATTTAGCATAATCACACTGGTCAACACCAAACTTCTTCTTGCCAGGGTCCTGAGAGCATGAAACATCAAGCACTTTCTGGGATTTATTAACATCACACCCTTGTTCTGGGCTCCTTGCTAAGTCTCTCAGCCGATACTGAGGCCTGCAAGTCAGTAGCCACCTGCCTAGGAGAGGCTGGTAGCTGGTAGCTGGAAGCTGAGATGAAGGGATCCAGAGTCTGGTTCCATGATAAATTAATCAATTAATTAGGCAGAATAACAGCTTTATAGATTAAGTCTTTCTCTCCAAGAACATAGTCTATCTTTCATTTCTTTAAATCACCACTTTTGTCTGTTGGGCACATTTAGAGTTTTATCCTATAGTTCTACCACATCTGTTGTTAATGTCTAAGTATTTTATTTATTCCTGTGTATCCCTAAGCAAGTTGACCCCTAAGTATTTTATTATCTTTGTAGATATTGTAAGTAAATTATTTGCTTCTAGTGTATTGTATTATTATTACTTCAATTGTTATTTGTAAGGGACTTTCAGTTGATTTGAGGAGATTTCAAGGTACATTATCAATTTATTTGGAAATAGTATGCAAAGTTGAGTAATATTAAATGACAGTAGATATGCTTGTCTTGATTCTGATGTTAATGGGATTGCTTCCAGTTTTTTATTATGCACAATGCTTAATAGGTAGGTATTATCAAATTTTAAATATTCTTAATATTCATGGGTTAAGATTTTTTAATTAAAATGGATGCTGAATTTTTCAAAAATATTTAACATGAAACTCTACAAATCATTTGTCTTTTTAATTTAACATGAATCTATGATAAATCTTATTCATACATTTAAAAATGGAAATATCTTGATATCTTACAAATAAAGCCTACTTATTCTTGGTATATTATTTTAAAAACATGTTTTAGGATTCTGTTTTTTGTGTTTCATTTGGGATTTTTTTAATCTGTAATTTTATGTGTGTGTGTGTGTTTTCTTATTGGATGCACAGTTTATTATTTTCCTCATTTCATGAAGAATTTAAAGAATACACTTTTAAATGTTCTGAAACAGTTTAAATAGCATTAGAACCATTAGTTTTCTAAAGATTTTGGTAGCATCTCACTCTGAACCTGTATCTGTTATGATATGGTAATGATATTTTAGGGGGGTGTGTGTGGTAGGGAGAAGGGTTGATTAGAATAATGACAATCATCTCTTCCAAGTATCTAATCATGCAATTTATATTTTCCTATTATCATTTCTTTCTTTGTGCTGTTCAGAATATATTTTGTGCTGCTAAATATTCCTTTACTTCTATTATTCATCTTATGGGGTTTAAACAATGCATTTGGAGCACAATTTTAAAAAATGAAATTAGTATATTTTCATCACGTCTCACATTTCCTTCCTCTACTTCTTCAAAATATTGATTTGGGACATTTATATTTACCTGAGAGTCTCTAATCATTACATTTGTTTTAGTCTGGTGTATTCAATTAATTCAATTCAGGGCTTATTTTTCCATGTGTAGGTGGGCTGATATTCATGCTTTGGTCTTTCAAGATGAATGTAGGATGACAATATTATCTATCTCTTTTTAATGTTATCAAATGTTTTGTCTCTTGCTTTCACACTAGAATGAGAGTTCAGATGGGTATAAAAAGAGGGGAATCTTGTCTTCTTTCTCAAATGCTTTGCTCAGCTCTGCTCATGTTCCACTGAATGCTTCTGTGGAGGCTATTTTTTCACTTGTGAGCATCTTAATGTTTTTGCCTTTTTGCCCCAAAATCTCTTTCTTATTTTTATTATTTTCTTATATTTTGATAAAATATAATTTTATTTATTATTTCTTTAATGTCCAGAAACATTACTACAATATGTCTTGTTGTAGAATTCTTGGTGTAACTTTTCCTGGAATCAAATATTTTCTTTAAGTATGTAGATTCATGTCTGTTTATTTCTTGAGAGTGTTATTGATTTATTAACTTTTGATAACTTTGTTAAGTTTTATTTACATTGGACTTACTTTGAATGAGGATGTGGGGGAATTCATTATATTGGACCTATTTTCGATGAGGATGTGGGGGATTCAACTATGCATGCTTTGAGTCTGATTTGCTCCTCTTCTTTCTATTTATTTTTCTGTATTTAGTTATTTATTTCTCTTCTATTTGTTTCACTTTAATCATCTTTATCTTTTTTGTTTTTTGCGGTGTTTATACTCGTGTTCACAGTTTTCAATTTTGTCTTAATTTTTATGATCCATTTTTGCTTCCAATTTTTCCCCTTTTATGCTTCTAATTTTTCTGCCAACTCTTATTTCATCATCTTCTGTAGTTTTGCAATTTATTTTCTGACTTTTTGCCTCTTGTCTTTTTGATATCTTTTTTTATAAAAGGGAATTATTTCAGATTTAAAAAAATTCATTGCAAAAAGCTGGTCAAATTCTTGTCTGCTTCAATCACCATATTAAGTTTTTTTTTTCTTTCTTTCTTTCATTCTTATGTTCCAGATCCTTTTCTCTTTTCCTCTTTTCTTTATCCTCAAAAATTTTATAGGTCTCTGGTGGCCTTTTTTTTTTGAGAATTCATATTTGAATAAGTCATGTTCAAAAGGGAGAAAACAGCCTCTACAGCAGCATGAAACAGAACATGAGAAGAGAGCGGAGCAAAGTGCTTGAGAAAGGAGACAAGGTTCCCAGACTATAAACCCATTTAAACTTTCACTCAAATATGAAAGCAAACACTGTAGAAACCACAAAATCATGGGCAAGCTAATCACAGAATACATGTAAAAGCTGGAGGTCAGACACTTGTTCTAAGCTAGCATAAATTTTCTTATGATGCAAATATAAATGTTCTCTTTTAATCTTTCTCTACTTCTGCATAGCCAATGAAGATAAACAGCCACGTAGTGTCCAGAGTGAACATCTCTCTTCTTCTCTCACTTCAGGCCCAACAGGTAGATGTTTCCTGCAAATACAACTTGACTATGGGATTTTCCATGCAGCTGAAACTTTCTCTGCTTCTTGGAGCCGTAAGTGTGTCAAAAGAATATCCTATTCTCATTTTTGCATCCAAGAGACTTGAGGTTCTCACCTCACATATATCCCTCCTCCAGGGTGTCAACATTGCCAGTTTGTTCTGGGATCTATAACACACTTGTGCTATTGTGACATCTTGTCATACTTCTAAACCATCTTCACACTTTTTGCAGTATTTTTCAGGAATTCAAACATTTTCTAGTTTTTCAAAGAAAGTTTCTTCTTTCAGTTTTGTTTTTTTAGTTGTTTTCAAGGGAATAACACAACTCATGAGCATGTCTTAAGCAACATTGGAGTATATAATTAATTCTTTGGTACTATCAAATTTTAAAATCTATATGTAGAAAATAAGGATAAATTTCATTCCTATAAAAGACAGGGAAACTTATAATTAAGTTCCACAGGGGACAGCTAATTAAAATGTTATTTTGACACTAGCTCTTTCAGATTCTGTCACTGGTCTCTCCTCTCAGCAAAAGGTACATTTTTAAGTAAGTTCACTTTTCTCCATGGCCTCATTAAGTGAGCTGACGTCTGGACACAAAGATAAGCCCAAATATTTGGTTGTGACATTCTGTGTCCTGACACCAATAAATTTGACCTAAATTCCCAGAGATGTTTCCAAGGTAATTTCCCATTACCATCCTTATGAGAATAGTTGATGGCTCCCAGGAAAATGAGATGATTTTGAGATATGAATCTTTTTATTGATATACTGAAACTTTATCAGTGGGAAAATGCATTCAGGGACTTTTAAATACAACTACTCATAAATCTAGTTCGATGGGAGGTTGATGAAAAAACAATGGATGTGAGATAAGGATATCCAACTGAAGTTGTATTGAATGTTAAGAAGGACAACCTCTCCACCACAAAATGTTATACTCTTATTTAAGAGGCAATAAACATTGCTTATTACATCTTGCTCTAAAAGTTAACTACTACTTTTAACCAGAGTGGAAATAATTCTTGACCTTCTTGGCCATTAACCTTTGATACTTAAACCTTATTATAATATGCACAACTTGATAAACAATTTTATAAGTCACTTATTTTCAAGCAAAAGGGGCACTGTTGAAAGAAAATTTATCTAGTTCATAAATTATGTAGATAAAATGCAAATAGGCATACCATGGTCTCATCAGTTGACTTACTACTGAACACTCTGACATCTGAAAAATAAATGGCTAGAAAATGTACAGGTAGGATGTATAGAAAGAGCAAATTGGTAAAGGGTTGTGCCCTGGCACTCCATCTAAGTGCTTCTTTATTCAACCATGGCCCTCCTATAGGTAAGGGGTGTTATGCTATTAAGCTGGTGTTTACAGAGTACATCAGAACATTGTTTTTTTAATAGGTAGTTTCATCACTTGTTTGCTTGTTTTTTGTTTTTTGCTTTGTCTGAATATATTTAAGCCAGGTGAAATGCAAATTTGGCTAATTAATAAGCTTCTTTGGTCCAAATAGCTAAGTAGTAACTTCAGATCTCAACCATTTCAATGTAGTCAACAAATCTTTCCTTTTTGGGCAAAAAGTAGCATAAATCTGTATCTATCTCTATCTCTGTGTCTGTATGTTTAGGGTCTTGAAGGGCCAATTTGACTGGATTTGTAAGTTGAGATAATATGCATAAGTTCTCAGTATTCAGGCCCTTAATCTGTATTTAAGTTTCTATTGTATGGTTTGTTCCTGAAGAAGTTTTGGGTCATGGTATGCTGGCTTCACTCCACTGCTGTTGTGTTCTTCACATGTGTTTTGGACCTTGTGCATTTTCTCACTCTACATTTAGATAACAAATTCTAGGAATTAAAGTAGGTGTTGAGCAAATTCCTTTACTGTTTCTTTCATTTTTTCATTCAACAAATCCTTCTTTAAAGCTGGGCCCTGCAGTAGGACCAGGACCTGGTGATCCATCAGGAAGCCAGAATGGAGAAGGGCCTGTTTTTTTTTTTTTTTTCTTTTTTTTTGGTCATTCTGCTGTGAAGCATTTACTGCAGGGGGTCTGATCATTTTGGTCCTTAAGGGAATGAAGGTAATGAGGCAAATTTTACGATATATCCAGGAATCACTCCCATTCTCCTGATTTTTGACTAAGTTCTTTTGAAGATGTTCTGACTTACAAAGTTGCTGTTGCTCAGAATTAAATACCTTTTAAGATAAAACCTGTGATGCATCCCACCCATTTTTTGCTCCTAGGAAACACCCAAGGAGGATATCTAACAGTTTAGCCAAATGTTTCTCTGGAAGTATATTCTTGAATAAAAAATAAACACAATGTTTTTTTTCATAGAAGGAAGAAGGGGAAAAATATAATTTCCAGAAAGTGGATTGAAGTGAAGATAAAAATTACCAAGAAAAGTGGCTTTTAAAAAGATCAAAGTAAGAAAAAGCAGATTTTAGATCATCTGCATGGTTAAATGGGTAAAGTATCCTGTTTTGGAATATATGACATATTTAAGCTTTAGGTAGTTATAACTTAACTTACTTGCTTTTTATTAACTTGTTTGTTTAATTGAAATAGTAGGATGACATGGTAAAAATTTCAAACACTGTACAAACATCTATGTCAACATGCTTGTCTCCCTCCCACATCAGACCACCAACTTCTCAGGCCCCCTCCTCAGATGTGAACAATGTCTTCAGCTTTTTGTATTTATTTTTGAAGACACTCTGGGTATACACATGTCCAGATCCACCTTTTTACATTCATTTTGGAGAATACAAATACATACTAATCTTCACCTTGCTTTTTCCTCTTGACAATATTTCTTGGAGATTATGTTATGGAACGTAAAGATACAGACTGATCAAATTTTTATAGCTCTTTTTTTTTTTTTTTCAAATACAATGTCAACTAATATTTGCTTCCCACTGTAGCTAAAAGGTAGGTCTGTAGTGAGCTAAGTTTCCCTGAGCCCTACCAATGGCCTGTTCACTCAGCAAGGGAGGGGACAGGGTCTTCTTGTCTTATGGCTGAGCAACTAAGGAACCACCAGGTGACAGAGTTGTTGGGACTTTTCATTACTATCTTCAGAGAGCCACCATGGGTCTGGGTGACATCCAATCAAAACCTTCTTTTCCTTGTTTAGAAGACAAAAAGGCAATTGTTTTTTTCTAACGTATGTATTGAGATGACGCTATCAAAAAGAGGAAGCAGATAGAATTTCTCAACAAAGCAAGAAATTAGCAAATGTTTCACATTCTTTAGTAGTACAGAAGTACAGAATAATTTTTGAAAGTGATGCAGAGACCTCTTTGTACAGCCAATGGTAATAATCTGTTAGTCTCCATACTCCCAAAAGAAGAGAGAACCCTTCTGATGGTGCCCAGACTTTCAGGCTCCTTTTGAGGAATTCCCAAGAGCCTCTGAGAGCAAAGTTAAATTGCTGGATCCAAGCGTATTTGGAATTTAGTTTTGAAGGATACTTATAAATTTATCTCCTAAAACATTGTAGTGATTTATATTCCAACTAAAAATACATGTAAGTTTTTGTTTCTCTGCTGTGGGGCTCAGAGTGTGTATTTTGAAAGCGTTTTCATTTCATTCAGCTTTATTGAGGTATAAATGAAATACAAAAGCCTTTACATGTTTAACGTATACAGTTAGTTGAGTTTGGACATCTATATTCACCTGTGGCACCATTACTACAATTAAAGTAATGAATACATCCATCACCTCTAAAAGTTTTCTTTTTTAAACTTTATCATTTTTTTGGTGTGTGTGTGGTAAGAACACTCAATATGAGATCTTCCTTTTTAACCAATGTTTTAGTGCACTGCATGGTACTGTTAACCATAGGCACTATGTTGTAAAGCAAATCTCTGCAACTTATTCACCTCATGATTTTTTTCTTCATCATTTGTAAGTTCTGTGTATTAAAAAATGTAACAGTAACTTTATTATTTATTTTTTAATCATATAGATGCAGTTTTAATATGGAAAGATGACTGTGATATAAATAAACATACTTTTTAATGTCTGCCATTATCTGGTTTTATGTCGTTTAAAATTTTCTTTTGACAAAAATTATATATATATATATACACAAATATATACACATATATTTATTGTGTACAACATCTTGTGAAATATGTATACACTATGGAATGGCTAAATTGAACTAATTAACATATGTATTATATCACATACTTGTCATCTTTTTGTGGTGCGAGCATTCAAAATCTACTCTCTTAGCAGTTTTCAAGAATGCAATACTGTGTTTATAAATGGAACTTTATACACTTTGAACAGCAGCTCCCCATTTCCCTCTCCCCAACCTTGGTGACCACCATGCTATTTTCTGCTATAGGTTTGACTACTGCAGGTCCCTCACACAACGGGAAATCAAACAGTATTTGTTCTTCTCTGACTGACTTATTTCACTTAGCATAATGTCTTACAGGTCTGTTTAGTTTTTATTTTTTAGATTTTTTACTTTTGATTATTAAGATACATAATAGCTGTACATATTCAGATCTATTGGCATTGCTGCAAATGGTAGGATTTATTTCTTTTCTAAGGCTGAATAATATTTCATTGTGTGTATGTATCACACTTTATCCATTCATCTGTTAATAGATATTTGGATTATTTCCATATCTTGGCTATTGAGAATAATAATGCATGAGCATTTATGCCAACCTTATAGTTAAATTGATAACAGTGTTGTTTAATTTGTCTTTCCTAAATGGCCTCTTCAAATGCTTTTGGGCCATTTGTATTTATTTTTTGTCTAAACTCTTGTCTACTTTTTAAATTGAATTAATGATTTTTTTCTTCATCATTTGTAAGTTCTATGTATTAAAAAATATGTCTTCAGATATATTGCAAACTTTTTTTCTTTTTTTCTTTTTGAGACAGAATCTTGCCCTATTGCCCAGGCTGGAGTGCAGTGACACAATCATGGCTTACTGGAGCCTCAACCTCTCAGGCTCAATTAATCTTCCCACCTCAGTTGCCTGAGTAGGTGGGATTACAGGCATGTGCCACCACATCCTGCTAAATTTTTTTTGTAGGGAAGGGTCTTGCTATGTTGCCCAGGCTGGTCTTGAACTCCTGGGTTCAAGCAATCTTCCTGTCTTGTCCTCCCAAAGCGCTAAGATTACAGGCATGAGCCATTGTGCCCAGCTTGCAAACAGTTTTTCTGTTTATTGTTTTGCTTTTTATGCTAAAATTTCTGTACTCAAAATTATCAATTGTTTTATATATGGTTTCTGAATTTTGTATTTGGCATAGAAGGGTCTTCCTGTCTCCAAGTTCATGAAAATAATTTTCCCTCATTATCTCACAGGCCTTTTCAGGTTTTCATATTTCTTTAATTTAAATCATTGACTGATTTGGAATTGATTTTGGTGGATTTTTCCTTTAGCATTATTTATCGAATGATCCATTCCCCATGCCTTATATTAAGCATCATGTTTACTATACCCTAAATTCCTGCATGGTTTTTAGTACATTTCTAGCCTCTGTATTTATTCCATTGATGGATTTATTAACATATAAGAATCAGAATGGTTTGTGTGTTAGATAGAATAATGTTCTCAGTCTCCAGAACCTGTGAATATGTTAGCTGCACGTAGAGAGATGATTCGCGTAAGGGTTCTGACACAAGGAGAATACCCTGGAGGACCCAGGTGAGCCCAGTGTCATCAAGGGCAGGAGAGTCAGCATCAGGGAAGGAAATGAGGAAGCAACGGGCAGAGAGGAGGGAGCGGAAGGAGCCTCACTGCTGGTTTTGGGATGGAGGAAGGGCAGGGAGCCGAGGAATGCAGACAGCCTCTGGAAGCTAGAAGAGGAAGAAATGGATTCTCCCATGAGGCTTTAGAAGGAGCCAGTGATGTTGGGCTTCTGACCTCCAGAGCTGTAAGAGAATAAACTTGTGTTGTTTAAAGCCACTTAGTTTGTGGTAATTTGTTACAGCAGCCATAGGAAATATATTTTACTCTAACTTGAAAATAAAAAGCTGTTATACTTGTTGGCCTTTTCCCCCTTGTAGCACTTCTATTTCAAGATTTTCCTACCTCTTTTTATATGTCTGTTTTTCCAAGTAAACTTTCCACATAGATTGTTCTGTTTCAAAACTATTCTATCACCATTTTTATTGCCATTACTTTAAACTTTTCAATTCGGTTAGGAAGAATTGATGTTTTTTACAAAATCACATGTCAAAGTCTTAACCAACTTTTAGATAGGTTAGTCAGTGACAGGTCATTCAGGACTTGGAACTTATCAGGGAAAATAATAAGGCACCCACATTGTCCTCAGGTGAAAACTGATCCCTTGACAAAGCAGAGGCAGAGTCACCACGGAAAGGATTCAGACAGGATTGGTGGGTTGGAGCCTCGGGCAAGCCTGTCCCATGGCGTACATAAAGGAGAGCCAGCTATGAAAAGGAAACCCAGTTCAGTCCTGATCCCACTTTCCTCCATGGGACCCCTTCACTAAGGCACAAGGAAGATCCAGACCGTGGGCCCCTCTGCACCTTTATTAAGGAAAATCCTCAAAGAATGTTAGCAAACCTAACCTTAACAGGAATACCATTAGCGCTCTTTGTGAACAGTTTATTTAAAATAGGGTTGGATGATTTTAGTGTATTAAAATGGTATATTTTACTTAAAACATGTTTTGACCACTGCATCGAAGTGTATAATAAATATACAAGTCAAAAGCAGTGCTTGCTGGAGGTAAGGTGCTGTGTCCTTCACTGCAGTTGTCTCTCTTACGTTACAATGTTTAAAAGACTGAAGAGAGAGCTTTGGAAGAACAAGAAAATAGAGGGCAAATAAAGAAGTATTCATGTATGAAACGTGTGTTTAGTCATTGAGAAAGCACAAATTAGATATCAGGTGTTAAACACGCATAATCCAGATTTGTTCTTTTTGCTTCATGTTGCTTCAGCTGTGCAGGGTCTTTTTTGATTCCATATGAATTTTAGGATTATTTTTTCTAGTTCTATGAAGAATGACGATGGCACTTTGATGGGGATTGCTTTTGGCAGTATGGTCGTTTTTACAATATTGATTCTTTCTATCCATGAGCATGAGATGTGTTTTCATTTGCTCATGTCATCTATGATTCCTTTCAGCAGTGTTTTGTAGTTTTCCTCGTAAAGACCTTACACCTCCTTGGTTAAGTGTATTCCCAGGTATTTTACTTTATTTTATTTTATTTTACTTTATTATTTTGCAGCTGTAGTAAAAGGAATTGAGTTCTTGATTTGATTCTCAGCTTGGTGGTTTTTGGTATATAGCCGTTATTCTAAATCTCCATAAATGAGTCATTACACCTCAGTGAGGCCCATGAATTTTGTTATAAAGTCTTTAATAACATTGTTTATATAGTTAGGAGCCTACCAAACATATTTGCTCGGAAATTTGCAACCCTAGGAGCAGTGCTGTATACGATCATGAGAGAGTTACTTAACTAGAAATTCCTCAATTTTCTTATCTCCAGAATGGACTGAAAAATAATGCCATGATAGGTTGATTACAAAAAAAAATTGCTGAAATCTCCACTCCTTGCTGTATCCATACCTTTTGCCATGTGAATTTGAAACTTCTCCTGTCAAGAGGTGAAGTCTTTCCTTACCTTCCCACGCCTCCTTGAGCTCCTTGACTATAAGCTAGACTTACGACTTGCATTGGCCAATGTGATGTGAAGGATGAGAGCGTGTCAGTTCTGAGACTAGGCTTCAAGAAGCCTTGCACGCTTTGCTTTCTCAGTTGGACCCCTACCAATATTTTGAAGCAAGTCCAAGATAGCCTGCTGGAACATGAGAGACTATTGACTATAGTAAAATACTCGTCTCCTAGCTGAGCCACCAGCTAACATCAGATACAGAGTAAACGTACCCAAGATAAACCAAGCCTGGGCCAGGTCAGAGACCCATCCAGCCAACTACAGACTTAGAGAAGCAATAAATATTTATTTTTTAAGCCACTGCATTTGGCAGGTTTTTGTTTGTTTGTTTTGTTTTTTTTGGAGACGGAGTCTTGCTCTGTCACTCAGGCTGGAGTGCAGCAGCACGATCTCAGCTCACTGCAACTTCCACTTCCAGGATTCAAGTATTCTCCTGCCTCAGCCTCCCAAGTAGCTGAGACTACCGTTGCACACCACCATGCCTGGCTAATTCTTTGTAGTTTTGGTAGAGACGGGGTTTCACCATGTTGGCCAAGCTGGTGGATTCAGTAGATTGAACCTCTGACCTCAAGTAATCTGACCACCTCAGCCTCACAAAGTGCTAGGATTACAGGCATGAGTCACTGTGCCGGGCCTTCATTTGGCAGTTTAAGCCACTGCATTATTACACAGCATTAGTTAACTGATACAAGAGGTTGTGAATATTAGACTAAGTGAATTAAATTAAATGAATTGAATGAATTAAAACACATAAGGCACTTAGAATGATGATTCCTACAAAATAAATGCATTTTCCTTATTGTCATTCTTATTACTATCAACAGTTATTTCAACAACTCTCTAACTTGCCAAGATCTATGAGAACAGGGATTTCAGCAGAATTTCTCACATATCTGTGACTTTGTATGTGGGAGCTCACTGTGCTTGGGCCAGGGCAGCAGATGTTTGCCATAAAGTTTTGTGAATAACCTAACTTTCTCCGTTTTTCCATGCCAGCCATGCCACTTGGTTTGGGTTACTATAACTTCTCTGCCTGGTGTGCGGAGATTGAGTATTAAGGCAGGAACAGTTTAGTAGTTTGTGAACACAGGTCCTGTCAGCATTTTGTGCTGAAGGCTGAATTGTATTACACAGAGAAACCACAACACTTTAAAACTGTGTTACCTTTTTGTGTTACATAACATAGGGGTTTTAGGAGTTGATATCTCTGAATTTGACAGAATTCAGTCATTCTACAAAATGATCAAAACTTGGGCCACGTGGGAATATCACTCCTCTTATGTAAAACTGAGCTGATATCCACAAGAGTATAATAAATTAAAAACTGGAGGTGAAGGTGAGAAGAGGGTATACTTTCATGCTCAGATTAAAGCTTTCCGGACCCTGGAGATCCTAGAATGCGAGATAGAATGAAGAGGTTCTACACACTGAAACCTCAATAGGCCTATGAAACTCCTGGGTTTTAAACCAATATAGTTTATTTTGTGTTAAACATCATTTGTACTGCCTGAGAATACAATTGTTTTTAAATGGGTGTATTGAAAATATTATCCTACATAAAAGTTTCTTTTAAGTAGGGCACAGTAGTTAGAAAACTTGTTCTTACTTAATTTTATGCTATAATTTTCTACAGATTCGTAATCTTGGGTAATATTAGGTATCTCTAGTACATAATACAGGAAGCAAGTGACCCAATTTTTAAAATATTGCACATTCTAGTTGGCAAATATTATTAGAACCATACTGCCTAGGATTGGCATAGCTGGTTCATGATTACAGCTTTGGCTTGGGTAAACACAGAGGAGAGAAACAGCTAGCATCTTCAGAACAATCACAACATGTACCCTTAAATCAAGTATTATAAAAATCCTTGAAATAAAGTCATAAAGGAAGGTTGAGGAAAAACTAAAGTATTTGCTTTCATTTACTAGAGATTTTAACAGAATGCCGTTTGAGGAGATGCAAGAATGTCGCCAAGATTTCAACTGAAGTGGTAAAGGAAACCTATCTCTAGACGGATAAGGAGAACAGCTGGTTGGATTTGGTAGGCTGAGAAGTCAAAGGCTGCAAGATGGGTGGCCACAGGAGTGTCAGCTGAGATGCCACTCCAGCTTGAAAGGTAAGAGGCTCTTGGGAAAATTAAGGAGCCACATATATATATATTTTTCTTGTTCATCTTTTCTGGTCAGGCTTTTTTAAAATTTAATTTTTTTTAGGTTCAGATTTTTTTTGTTTAACTATTTATTGAATTTTTTTTATTTCAGTGGCTCCTAGGGTACGAGTCATTTTTAGTTACATGAATAAATTGCATAGGTGAAGTCTGAGATCTTAGCGCACCATTCACCTGACTAGTGTACAATGTATGCAATAAGTAGTTTTTAATTTCTTGCCCTTATTTTTTTTTTCTCATTAAACTTTTTAAATGGGTCTCAAAATTCTGTGACAAATTTTTGGTCAAGTTGTTTCCATTAAAAAGTACTGATTTTAAAAACTAATAACTTAAAACTGCCACACGCAAAAAAGAAAACCAAAGTGGTCCACAAAACATTCTCCTTTCCTTCTGAAGGTTTTACGATGCATTGTTATCATTAACCAGTCTTTTACTACTAAACTTAAATGGCCAATTGAAACAAACAGTTCTGAGACCGTTCTTCCACCACTGATTAAGAGTGGGGTGGCAGGTATTAGGGATAATATTCATTTAGCCTTCTGAGCTTTCTGGGCAGACTTAGTGACCTTGCCAGCTCCAGCAGCCTTCTTGTCCACTGCTTTGATGACACCCACCGCAACTGTCTGCCTCATATCACGAACAGCAAAGCGACCCAAAGGTGGATAGTCTGAGAAGCTCTCAACACACATAGGCTTGCCAGGAACCATATCAACAATGGCAGCATCACCAGACTTCAAGTATTTAGGGCCATCTTCCAGTTTTTTACCAGAACGGCGATCAATCTTTTCCTTCAGCTCAGCAAACTTGCATGCAATGTGAGCCATGTGGCAATCCAATACAGGGGCATAGCCAGCACTTATTTGGCCTGGATGGTTCAGGATAATCACCTGAGCAGTGAAGCCAGCTGCTTCCATTGGTGGGTCATTTTTGCTGTCACCAGCAACGTTGCCACGACGAACATCCTTGACAGACACATTCTTGACATTGAAGCCCACATTGTCCCCAGGAAGAGCTTCACTCAAAGCTTCATGGTGCATTTCGACAGATTTTACTTCAGTTTTAACGTTGACTGGAGCAAAGGTGACCACCATACTGGGTTTGAGAACACCAGTCTCCACTCGGCCAACAGGAACAGTACCAATACCACCAATTTTGTAGACATCCTGGAGAGGCAGGCGCAAGGGCTTGTCAGTTGGACGAGTTGGTGGTAGGATGCAGTCCAGAGCCTCAAGCAGCGTGGTTCCACTGGCATTGCCATCCTTACGGGTGACCTTCCATCCCTTGAACCAAGGCATGTTAGCACTTGGCTCCAGCATGTTGTCACCATTCCAACCAGAAATTGGCACAAATGCTACTGTGTTGGGGTTGTAGCCAATTTTCTTAATGTAAGTGCTGACTTCCTTAACAATTTCCTCATATCTCTTCTGGTTGTAGGGTGGCTCAGTGGAATCCATTTTGTTAACACCAACAATTAGTTGTTTCGCACCCAGTGTGTAAGCCAGAAGAGCATGCTCTCGGGTCTGCCCATTCTTGGAGATACCAGCTTCAAATTCACCAACACCAGCAGCAACAATCAGGACAGCACAGTCAGCCTGAGATGTCCCTGTAATCATGTTTTTGATGAAGTCTCCATGTCCTG
The DNA here is from genome assembly GCF_003255815.1 of Theropithecus gelada. Classification (NCBI taxonomy): domain Eukaryota; kingdom Metazoa; phylum Chordata; class Mammalia; order Primates; family Cercopithecidae; genus Theropithecus; species Theropithecus gelada. The sequence continues at coordinate 55,322,307 of NC_037676.1, forward strand.
GGGCATCAATGATAGTCACATAATACTTGCTGGTCTCAAATTTCCACAAGGAGATATCAATGGTGATACCACGTTCCCGCTCAGCTTTCAGTTTATCCAAGACCCAAGCATACTTGAAGGAGCCCTTTTCCATCTCAGCAGCCTCCTTCTCAAATTTTTCAACGGTTCTTTTGTCGATGCCACCGCATTTGTAGATCAGATGGCCAGTAGTGGTGGACTTGCCCGAATCTACGTGTCCAATGACGACAATGTTGATATGAATCTTTTCCTTTCCCATTTTGGCTTTTAGGGGTAGTTTTCATGACACCTGTGTGCTGGCGGCAAACCAGTTGTGAAAAAGCTCTTGCCTTTCTTATACCCTCCTGTTTCTGAGTCTCCAAAGTCCATTATACCACTTTGTATACCTTTGTGTACCCATAGCTTAGCTCCCACTTATAAGTGAGAACATATGGTATTTGGTTTTCCTTTTTTTTTTTTTTTTTTTCATACTTTAAGTTCTAGGGTGCATGTGCATAACGTGCAGGTTTGTTACATATGTATACTTGTGCCATGTTGGTGTGCTGCACCCATCAACTCGTCAGCACCCATCAACTCGTCATTTACATCAGGTATAACTCCCAATGCAATCCCTCCCCCCCACTCCATGATGGGCTCTGGTGTGTAATGTTCCCCTTCCCGAGTCCAAGTGATCTCATTGTTCAGTTCCCACCTATGAGTGAGAACATGCGGTGTTTGGTTTTCTGTTCTTGTGATAGTTTGCTAAGAATGATGGTTTCCAGCTGCATCCATGTCCCTACAAAGGACACAAACTCATCCTTTTTTATGGCTGCAGAGTATTCCATGGTGTATATGTGCCACATTTTCTTAATCCAGTCTGTCACTGATGGACATTTGGGCTGATTCCAAGTCTTTGCTATTGTGAATAGTGCTGCAATAAACATACGTGTGCATGTGTCTTTATAGCAGCATGATTTATAATCCTTTGGGTATATACCCAGTAATGGGATGGCTGGGTCATATGGTACATCTAGTTCTAGATCCTTGAGGAATCGCCATACTGTTTTCCATAATGGTTGAACTAGTTTACAATCCCACCAACAGTGTAAAAGTGTTCCTATTTCTCCACATCCTCTCCAGCACCTGTTGTTTCCTGACTTTTTAATGATTGCCATTCTAACTGGTGTGAGATGGTATCTCATTGTGGTTTTGATTTGCATTTCTCTGATGGCCAGTGATGATGAGCATTTTTTCATGTGTCTGTTGGCTGTATGAATGTGTTCTTTTGAGAAATGTCTGTTCATATCCTTTGCCCACTTTTTGATGGGGTTGTTTGTTTTTTTCTTGTAAATTTGTTTGAGTTCTTTGTAGGTTCTGGATATTAGCCCTTTGTCAGATGAGTAGATTGCAAAAATTTTATCCCATTTTGTAGGTTGCCTGTTCACTCTGATGGTAGTTTCTGTTGCTGTGCAGAAGCTCTTTAGTTTAATGAGATCCCATTTGTCAATTTTGGCTTTTGCTGCCATTGCTTTTGGTGTTTTAGACATGAAGTCTTTGCCCATGCCTATGTCCTGAATGGTACTACCTAGGTTTTCCTCTAGGGTTTTTATGGTATTAGGTCTAACATTTAAGTCTCTAATCCATCTTGAATTAATTTTCGTATAAGGAGTAAGGAAAGGATCCAGATTCAGCTTTCTACTTATGGCTAGCCAATTTTCCCAGCACCATTTATTAAATAGGGAATCCTTTCCCCATTTTTTGTTTCTCTCAGGTTTGTCAAAGATCAGATGGCTGTAGATGTGTGGTATTATTTCTGAGGACTCTGTTCTGTTCCATTGGTCTATATCTCTGTTTTGGTACCAGTACCATGCTGTTTTGGTTACTGTAGCCTTGTAGTATAGTTTGAAGTCAGGTAGCGTGATGCCTCCAGCTTTGTTCTTTTGACTTAGGATTGTCTTGGAGATGCGGGCTCTTTTTTGGTTCCATATGAACTTTAAAGCAGTTTTTTCCAATTCTGTGAAGAAACTCATTGGTAGCTTGATGGGGATGGCATTGAATCTATAAATTACCTTGGGCAGTATGGTCATTTTCACGATATTGATTCTTCCTATCCATGAGCATGGTATGTTCTTCCATTTGTTTGTGTCCTCTTTTATTTCACTGAGCAGTGGTTTGTAGTTCTCCTTGAAGAGGTCCTTTACATCCCTTGTAAGTTGCATTCCTAGGTATTTTATTCTTTTTGAAGCAATTGTGAATGGAAGTTCATTCATGATTTGGCTCTCTGTTTGTGTGTTACTGGTGTATAAGAATGCTTGTGATTTTTGCACATTAATTTTGTATCCTGAGACTTTGCTGAAGTTGCTTATCAGCTTAAGGAGATTTTGGAATGAGACAATGGGGTTTTCTAAATATACAATCATGTCATCTGCAAAGAGGGACAATTTGACTTCTTCTTTTCCTAACTGAATACCCTTGATTTCTTTCTCTTGCCTGATTGCCCTAGCCAGAACTTCCAACACTATGTTGAATAGGAGTGGTGAGAGAGGGCATCCCTGTCTTGTGCCAGTTTTCAAAGAGAATTTTTCCAGTTTTTGCCCATTCAGTATGATATTGGCTGTGGGTTTGTCATAAATAGCTTTTATTATTTTGAGGTACGTTCCACCAATACCGAATTTATTGAGCGTTTTTAGCATGAAGGGCTGTTGAATTTTGTCAAAAGCCTTTTCTGCATCTATTGAGATAATCATGTGGTTCTTGTCTTTGGTTCTGTTTATATGCTGGATTATGTTTATTGATTTGCGAAAAATTGAGGCAATAATTAATAGCCTACCAACCAAAAAATGTCCAGGACCAGATGGATTCACAGCTGAATTCTATGAGAGGTACAAGGAGGAGCTGGTACCATTCCTTCTGAAACTATTCTAATCAATAGAAAAAGAGGGAATCCTCCCTAACTCATTTTATGAGGCCAACATCATCCTGATACCAAAGCCTGGCAGAGACACAACAAAAAAAAAGAGAATTTTAGATCAGTATCCCTGATGAACATCGATGCAAAAATCCTCAATAAAATACTGGCAAACCGGATTCAGCAGCACATCAAAAAGCTTATCCACCATGATCAAGTGGGCTTCATCCCTGGGATGCAAGGCTGGTTCAACATTCGCAAATCAATAAACATAATCCAGCATATAAACAGAACCAAAGACAAGAACCACATGATTATCTCAATAGATGCAGAAAAGGCTTTTGACAAAATTCAACAGCCCTTCATGCTAAAAACGCTCAATAAATTCGGTATTGGTGGAACGTACCTCAAAATAATAAAAGCTATTTATGACAAACCCACAGCCAATATCATACTGAATGGGCAAAAACTGGAAAAATTCTCTTTGAAAACTGGCACAAGACAGGGATGCCCTCTCTCACCACTCCTATTCAACATAGTGTTGGAAGTTCTGGCTAGGGCAATCAGGCAAGAGAAAGAAATCAAGGGTATTCAGTTAGGAAAAGAAGAAGTCAAATTGTCCCTCTTTGCAGATGACATGATTGTATATTTAGAAAACCCCATTGTCTCATTCCAAAATCTCCTTAAGCTGATAAGCAACTTCAGCAAAGTCTCAGGATACAAAATTAATGTGCAAAAATCACAAGCATTCTTATACACCAGTAACACACAAACAGAGAGCCAAATCATGAATGAACTTCCATTCACAATTGCTTCAAAAAGAATAAAATACCTAGGAATGCAACTTACAAGGGATGTAAAGGACCTCTTCAAGGAGAACTACAAACCACTGCTCAGTGAAATAAAAGAGGACACAAACAAATGGAAGAACATACCATGCTCATGGATAGGAAGAATCAATATCGTGAAAATGACCATACTGCCCAAGGTAATTTATAGATTCAATGCCATCCCCATCAAGCTACCAATGAGTTTCTTCACAGAATTGGAAAAAACTGCTTTAAAGTTCATATGGAACCAAAAAAGAGCCCGCATCTCCAAGACAATCCTAAGTCAAAAGAACAAAGCTGGAGGCATCACGCTACCTGACTTCAAACTATACTACAAGGCTACAGTAACCAAAACAGCATGGTACTGGTACCAAAACAGAGATATAGACCAATGGAACAGAACAGAGTCCTCAGAAATAATACCACACATCTACAGCCATCTGATCTTTGACAAACCTGAGAGAAACAAAAAATGGGGAAAGGATTCCCTATTTAATAAATGGTGCTGGGAAAATTGGCTAGCCATAAGTAGAAAGCTGAATCTGGATCCTTTCCTTACTCCTTATACGAAAATTAATTCAAGATGGATTAGAGACTTAAATGTTAGACCTAATACCATAAAAACCCTAGAGGAAAACCTAGGTAGTACCATTCAGGACATAGGCATGGGCAAAGACTTCATGTCTAAAACACCAAAAGCAATGGCAGCAAAAGCCAAAATTGACAAATGGGATCTCATTAAACTAAAGAGCTTCTGCACAGCAACAGAAACTACCATCAGAGTGAACAGGCAACCTACAAAATGGGATAAAATTTTTGCAATCTACTCATCTGACAAAGGGCTAATATCCAGAACCTACAAAGAACTCAAACAAATTTACAAGAAAAAAACAAACAACCCCATCAAAAAGTGGGCAAAGGATATGAACAGACATTTCTCAAAAGAACACATTCATACAGCCAACAGACACATGAAAAAATGCTCATCATCACTGGCCATCAGAGAAATGCAAATCAAAACCACAATGAGATACCATCTCACACCAGTTAGAATGGCAATCATTAAAAAGTCAGGAAACAACAGGTGCTGGAGAGGATGTGGAGAAATAGGAACACTTTTACACTGTTGGTGGGATTGTAAACTAGTTCAACCATTATGGAAAACAGTATGGCGATTCCTCAAGGATCTAGAACTAGATGTACCATATGACCCAGCCATCCCATTACTGGGTATATACCCAAAGGATTATAAATCATGCTGCTATAAAGACACATGCACACATATGTTTATTGCAGCACTATTCACAATAGCAAAGACTTGGAATCAACCCAAATGTCCATCAGTGACAGATTGGATTAAGAAAATGTGGCACATATACACCATGGAATACTCTGCAGCCATAAAAAAGGATGAGTTTGTGTCCTTTGTAGGGACATGGATGCAGCTGGAAACCATCATTCTTAGCAAACTATCACAAGAACAGAAAACCAACACTGCAGGTTCTCACTCATAGGTGGGAACTGAACAATAAGATCACTTGGACTCAGGAAGGGGAACATCACACACCGGGGCCTATTTTGGGGAGGGAGTAGGGGGGAGGGATTGCATTGGGAGTTATACCTGATGTAAATGACGAGTTGATGGGTGCTGATGAGTTGATGGGTGCAGCACACCAACATGGCACAAGTATACATATGTAACAAACCTGCACGTTATGCACATGTACCCTAGAACTTAAAGTATAATAATAATAAATAAATTAAAAACAAAAAAAACAAAATACATTACAAAGCAACAGTAACCCAAACAACATCGTACTGGCATGAAAACAGACACATGTACCAATGGAACAGAATAGAGAATCCAGAATCAAATCCATGAATTTTTGGAGGAAGTGCCAAGAACACACAATGGGGGAAGGACAGTCTCTTCAACTAATTGGTTCTAGGAAAACTGGATACCCAACTACAGAAGAATGCATAGACCCCTATCTCTCACCACTTACAAAAATCAACTCAAAATGGATTAAGTGCTTAACTGTAAAACCTGAAACCATGAAACTACTAGAAGAAAACATGGGGGAACACTTCTTGACATTGGTCTGGGCAAGGATTTTTTAAAGATAAGGACCCAAATCACAGGCAACAAAAGGAAATTTGGATTATATCAAACTAAAAAGCTTCTGCACAGTGAAAGAAGGCACAGGAAACAATCAGCAGAGTGAAAAGACAACCTATAGAATGGGAGAAAAACTATGCAAACTATGCATCTCACAGGACATTAATATCCAGAATATATAAGGAACTTAATTCACTAGCAAAATGATAATAATTTGATTAAAGAATAGTCAAAAGACCTGAATAGACATTTCTCAAAAGAAAACATACAAATGGCCAATATGTGTATGAAAACAATGCTCAACATTGCTAATCATCAGGAAAATTCAAATAAAAATGACAATGAGACATCATCTCACTCCAGTTAGAATAACTATTATCAAAAAGACAAAAATAAATGCTGAATGTAGAGAAAGGAGAATCAAACACTATATTTAAATTAATACAGCCATTACGGAAAACAATCTCAAGTTTCCTCAGAAAACTAAAATTAAAACTATCAAACTATTCATCAGTCTTCCTTCTGGATATATATTCAAAGGAAAGAAAATCAGTATGTTGAAGAGATACCAGCAGCACTGCCATGTTTATTGCAGCACTATTCACAATAGCCAAGATATGAAATCAACCAAAGTGTCCATCAATGGAGGAATGAATGAAGAAAACCTAATATATTTACACAATGGAATACTCTTTTGCTCTGTAAGAGAATAAAATCCTGTCATTTCTGACAACATAGATAAGCCCAGAGGACAGTATGTTAGGTCAAATAACTCACGCTCAGAAAGATAAACACCCCCATGACTTCACTTATATGTGGAATCTAAAAAAACATGATTTCATAGAGGTAGAGAGTAAAATAGTGGTTACCAGAGGCTGTGAAAAGGAGAAGAGGGGGATGGAGAGATGTTGGTCAATGATTACAAAGTTACAGTAAAACAGGAAGAAGAATGAGTTCTAGTGTTCCATTGCACAATAGGGTGACTATAGTTAATAACATAGTGTATATTTCAAAATAACTAGAAGAGAGAGTTTCGAATGCCCTCACCACTAAGAAATGGCAATATTTGAGATGATGAATATGCTAATTACCCTAATGTGATAATTACATAATGTATACATATGTCAAAATGTCACACTGTACCCCATAAATATGTACAAGTGTTATATGTCAATTAAAAATGTAATAAAACTGAAAAATACATGAAAAATTAGTACATTTGCTATGAGAAGATGTGTTTCACATTCCAAAGTGACTTTTAAAAACTTTTCCAAATAATAGTTATATATCAGTTAGAAGTTTCTAAATCATGTTAGTAGGCAGATTTTTTTCATACAAGGAAAGTTAATTGTACAAAAATAATTTCTTTCACAGTTAAGTTTCCTAACTATCAAACTTCCCAGCTAAGCTTTCTTCTTAAAATGTCTGTTATTATCCCAGTTAAGGAACTATATATAGGAGCTCAAATTTTCATCAGATTGATGAAATGTCAGCTCCTTCAGAGAATGGATTTTCAGTAATCCATCTGTTAAATTGTTGGGTTTTTTTAAGTATGAGATTTCACAATACAAGATAAGAGGAAAATATTTAGATCCTTTAGCCATATCATTTTGACAAAATGGCATATTTACTCAATAGAAGGTCTTCACAAGCAATTGTAGTTTCCATCAAGGCCAATTCTTATGCTCAGCTGTAATTACTTTGGATTTTTTGTAGTTCACATCTCATTCTCTAGCTTACTTACAAAGAAAATTGTGATTAGAATTTAGAATTTTCAAAATTGTCCTTGAAACTCTTTGCCTCTTCCTAGGGAAGAAATTTAAATCTCTTTAAAACTGATGATTTGACTGGAAGCCTAACATGAATGCAAAGTTGGTGAGAGATCATATCAAAGTCACATAGCTGATCAGTGGCTAAATCAGGACTTTAATATAGGTCTTTTGCTCCAAGGCTGTGTTCTACTTATAGCAAAATATTGTATTTTTTTAGGCTGTGTTCTACTTATAGCAAAATATTGTATTTTTTTAGGTATCACTATTTTAGAACATTTTTTGAAAACAAACTGAAACACTCTTTTGTGGGTACATGTAAAGGTCTCAATTGCATTCTTTTTCTACTTTAAAATGCACTTAGTAATTTTAGTTCCTTCAATGTTCACATATCAAGCAGTTTATGTTAGTGGACTTTAAGGTTGAATTTTAAAATATTAATGTTTAAACCAATTAAAGATGCAATAATTCAAGTTGTTTGAACACTTTTTCAATAAGATTTGGATTTCTTAAGAGCATTCTAACAGTAACAACTGATTCTTATTGTCTTTAATTTATTGAAGAAATATTATTGAGAACCAACCATGGGCCAGGAACTGTTCTGGGAACGTGGGATGCCTCAGATAACTGAAAAAAAAACCCCACAATCTCTGCTCTCATGAAACTAATATTTTTAAAAATTATGAACAGACAATAAACAAAATGGAAATGGAAATCCTTTGGAAAGTTTGAATAGAAAAGCAACATAACCTGGCTTATGTTTTAAAAAGATAACCATAAGATAGCCATAAGTACTATATGGAAAGCATCCTAAGAGGGCGGGAGAAGATGAGGGTAGAAACATGAACAGTACTTGGAAACATATTACAATAGTCTATTGAGAGATGCTGGTGGTGTGGAAAAGGTGATAGCCATAAAGATCATAAGCAGGTTAGACTCAGGAAATATTTTGAGGGTAGAGCCAAGAGGATTTCCTGGCAAATAGAATGAGATGAAGGCAGGATTTAAAAATGCATCCAAGGATTTGGAGTAAACAACAGGAAGGATTAACTGCTTTCAACAGAGATGGGAAAGAATTTGAGATGCGCAAATGTGGGGAGAAAAGACTAAAAAATGGTTAAGAGCTCAGACGGGACCAATGACATATGTCTGTCTCCATGTATTTCATAAAAGAGGCCACATGCTTTTTGGTGGGGGTTCTCTTTGCAGTGAGTTGAAACGAGAATGATGAGTTGTGTTTAAATGCATACCTGGGGTCGGCCAGGCACGCTGGCTCATGCCTGTAATCCCAGCACTTTTGGAGGCTGAGGCGGGTGGATCATCTGAGGTTGGGAGTTAGATACCAGCCTGACCAACATGGAGAAATCCCGTGTCTACTAAAAATATAAAATTAGCCGGGTGTGGTGGCACATGCCTGTAATCCCAGCTACTCAGGAAGGCAGAAGCAGGAGAATCACTTGAACCCAAGAGGCGAAGTTGCAGTTAGTCGAGATCATGATACTGCACTCCAGCCTGATCAACAAGAGCAAAACTTGATCAGATTGAAGTGCAGAAAAAAAAAAAAAAAAAAGGAAAGAAAGAAAAGAAAAGAAAAGAAAAAGAAAAAGAAAAAGAAAAAGAAAAAGAAGTAAATGAATACCTAGCGTCTAGTAAGGAGGGTCAAAGTCCTAGGAGCTAGAAGACATTTGGCTTTCAGAGACTTTTATTCAGTACCATGGACAGCTTCAAACCAAAGCTGTACACCAGGGATGTTCAATCTTTTGACTTCCATGGGCCACACTGGAAGAAGAATTTTCTTGGGCCACACATAAAATACACCAACACTAATGATAGCTGATGAGCTTTAAACAAGTCACAAAAATAAGCCTCATAATGTTTTAAGAAAGTTTATGAATTTCTGTTGGGCCACATTCAAAGGCATCCTGGACTGAATGTAGCCTGCAGACCACAGATTGGACAAGCTTGTTCTAGACTGTCAGTAAACTAAACCAGAGGTTCAGTAATCCTACTGTGGAAATTATTCATTTATTTACCCCCACATTCACCAGTTCACTTATTTACTCAATTACCCATTCACTAGGGCAACAAAAAAAAAGCACAGTCTTTTTTCTCAAGGAAGAGAAATATAGAAAAGCAAACAAATGAAAATAAATACCTCTGTTTTATTAATTGGACCTTATGATGTATAACAGTTTTTTCTTCCAAAATTTTATATAACATATACTTAAGAAATACATAAACTACCTATACATTTCTTAATGTTTATAATTAAAATGTTTTTGTAATCTTTAAAATTTCAATTGAAACATGTTATGAATTTGGTGAATCTCTCCAAAAGCAAACAACTGTGCCTAGAGTTTGTTCCTTCTGGTAGGTTTGTGGTCTCACTGACTTCAGGAATGAAGCTGTGGACCTTTGCAGTGAGTGTTACAGCTCTTAAAGGTGGTGTGGGCCCAAAGAGTGAACAGCAGCAAGATTTATTGCAAAGAGTGAAAGAACAAAGCTTCCACAGCATGGAAGGGCACCCAAGTATGTTGCTGTTGCTGGCTGGAGTGGCCAGCTTCTATTCCCTTATTTGTCCATTCCCACATCCTGCTGATTGGTCCACTTTACAGAGTGCTGATTTGTCCATTTTATAGAGTACTGATTGGTCAATTTTACAGAGCACTGATTGGTCCATTTTACAGAGTGCTGATTGGTCCATTTTACAAACCTCTAGCTAGCCACAGAGTGCTGATTGGTGCATTTTACAATCCTCTTGTAAGACAGAAAAGTTCTCCAAGTCCCCACCCTACCCAGAAGTCCAACTGGCTTCACCTCTCAATTCCCCCTCTAAACAGGACACCCCAACTGCTGTTGGGAACTGGGCAATGACCACTCTAGCTACTTCCTGTTGGATAGGGGCAAAGAAGGAGCTCTGCAGTTGTAGTGTCCTCCAGAAGGGAAATTTCTAGGTCAGTCAAAGGGCCAGTGGGTTGATCCAGGGGTCCTCAGCAGAAGTTGTTAGTTGAGCTCATTTGGGGTTCCATTTGTAAGAGCATCTGTAGCTTGATGGCCTTGATCCTGGAGGAAACAAATTTGACAAGGAGGTTAAAAATAGAAGGTCCAAAGGTGAGTAATAGCAAGATGGCTGTCACAGGACCTAGAAAGGGAGAAACCATGTGGCCCAACTCCAGACGTTGGTATAAGAGTGTGAAAGGCATTGTCTGATTTCAGAAGCCTTTTCCTGTGAATGCTGGGCAGCATCTCATACTATCCCTGACTGGTTAGTGTAAAAGCAACACTTTTCCTCCAAGAAGGTGCAGAGTCCTCCTTTCTCAGTAGTGAGGAGATCTAGGCCTCAGTGGTTTTGGAGAATCACTGCTGCCAAAGGGTCTATTTGGGATTGTAGAGTAAGGATAGATTTTGTTATTTCTTACAAACTTTTGAGAGTGTGTGGTAGTAGGATAATGAAGTAGATAAACCTGCTATTCTGGTTCCTACAGCAGTGGCCATTCTTAACCCTATAAGTAGAGGTATTAGTTGTGTGGCCCTGAGCTGGTGGACTTGAGCTTTACGGGGCACTGATAGGGTCTGATTTCCTGGGGCAATGTTAATGTTGGGACTTAGGAAGACTAAGGTGCGGGTGCCTGTCCAGTTGGTGGGGAGGCAGATATATGTTGAAGCTCCACATAAGAAGAATATGCCTTGGCTGGGTAGACAGAAAAGTACCCTGGCTTCTCTCTCTTTCCCTCTCTCTCTCTCTGACTGTCTGTGTCTTTCTCTCTTTCTGACTCCTTCTTTGTTTCTGTCTTTTCCTCTCTCTTTCTCTTTGACTTTCTGTCTTTCCCTTCTCTCTCTCTCTTTCTCTCTGACTCCCTCTTTGTCTCTCTGTCATTAACCACCCCGGGGGGAGAAAACTATGACCCCAGGAAAGTCCCCATTCTGTTTCAGTTGGGGAATACTGGGACTTAATCTCTTGGAAAGGGTTGTCCCATACCAAGGGTCCTTCCACAGGTATTTCTAATGTGAGGTTCCACCTGGCAGCAATTTTGGCCTCAGTGTCTGCCTGACGGTTTCCTTCTGCCTTTTTTCCTTCACCTTCTTGATGGCTTTGGCAGTGTAAGACTGCCACCTCCTTGGGTTTTTTGCACTGTGTGCAATAACTCCATGATTTCCTTGTGGTATTTAATGGAGGTTCCCCCAGAGGTTAGGAACTCCCTTTCTTTCCATATTGCAGCATGGGCAAGCATGCTATTTGTATACACATATTTATTCTTTTTCCCTTTCCCATTCTAAGTCTTGGGTAAGCGCCACTAGTTCTGCTAACTGGGCACTGGTTCCTGGGGGAAGAGGCTTACTTTCAAGTGCTTACTAACTATGGCATGGCATAACCTGCCTTTTGTATCCCATTCTCCACAAATGAACTTCCATCGGTATATAGGTTAAGGTCAGGATTAACTAAGGCGACTTCTAAGAGATCCTCTTGGGCGGCATAAATCTGGACTATAATTTGTTGGCAGTCATGCTCAATTGGTCCTCCATCCTCTGGGAGAAAACTGGCAGGGTTGGGGGCCACACATGTGTGTATTTGAAGCAATGGTCCCTCAAGGAGCAGCACCTGGTATCCAAGCAGGCGGTTGTCTGATAACCATAAACTTCCTTTGGCACCTAGTATGTCATTTGCATCGTGAGTAGTCCAGACAGTGAGATCTTTTCTTTGTATTATTTTGATAGCCTCTGATACTAAGACAACCACTGCCATAACTACTCCTAAACAGTGAGGCGAGTATTTTGCAACTGTATCAATTTCCTTACTTAGGTATGCCACTGGTTGTGGGATTGTTTCACGAGTCTGAGTAAGGACTCCAAGAGCTATTCCTGCTCTCTCTGTTACATGTAAAGAGAAGTTTTGTCCTATGGGAAGGCTTAAGTCTGGAGCTTGTACTAGGGCCTGGTTTAAGTTTTTCAAGGCTGTTTCTGCCTCTGTTTCCCATTGTACTAGATGAGTATTTGCCCTCTGGGTCTCCTTGATTAGAATATAGAGGGGTCTCGCTACCTCACTGTATCTGGGGATCCATAGTTGGCAAAAGCTGGTGATTCCAAGGAACCCCCACAGCTGTTTTAATGTCTTAGGGTGAGGATAAGCCAGTATAGGCTGTATTTGTTCCTTGCTGACGGCCCTGGTACCTCTGGCTAAAATTAAGCCTAGATATTTGACTTGTTGTAGGCAGAGTTGGGCCTTCGATTTAGATGCCTTGTACCCTTGATTAGCTAGAAAGTTGAATAGATGTACAGTAGCCTGCTGGCATGGGGCTTCTGAACTCATAGCCAAAAGAAAATCATCCACATACGGAAGGACTAGAGTGCCTGGACTTGAGAAGTGGCCTAGATCTTGGGCCTGCCTGACCAAACAGATGAGGGCTATCCCTAAACCCTTGGGGCAAGACCATCCATGTAAGTTGGGATGTGTGATCTATGGAATCCGTGAAAGCAAAGAGAAACTGGGAGTCGGAGTGCACAGGAATACAGAAGAAGGCATCCTTGAGGTCCAGACAGTGAACCATTCTGCTTCCTCTGGTATTTGAGAGAGCAGGATATAGGGGTTGGGTACAACTGGATATAGAGGAATTACTGCCTCATGATAAGTCTAAGATCTTGCACTAGTCTCCACTGATCATTCAATTTTTGTACTCCTAGAATTGGGGTGTTGCAGGGACTGCTGCATTTTCTTACTAAGCTTTGAGCTTTTAAATGTCTAACAATATCCTGTAATCCTTTATGAGCTTGAAGCCTTAAGGGATATTGCCTTTGATAAGGAAAAGTGGTGGGATCTTTTAGCCTGATTTGGACCGGGCAGGCTAAATTTTTTTGCCCTTCCAAATTGTCCTTCCAATGCCCAGGCTTCAGGGTTGATTCCCTCCTCAAGCAGGGGACCACAAATGGGTTACTTGTTCCTCATATTCATGTAGATAATAGCTCCATCTTTGGCTAATATGTCCATCCCTAACAAGGGTGTGGGACTTTCCAGCAAAACAAGAAAGTCATGTGAAAAGAGCAAAGTCTCCCAGTTACAACTGAGGAGGTGGGAGAAATATCTGGTTACAGGCTGTCCCAGTAATCCTCGGGTGGTAATGGACCTTGAGGACAGCTGTCCAGGATAGGAGATTAACACTGAGAAGGTCACGCCAGTGTCCAGGAGGAAGTCAATTTCCTGGCCCTCAATGATTAAACATACCCAAGCCTCAGTGAGGGAGATGACATGAGCTGGTGCTTGCCCCAGGCACCTTCAGTCCTGTGTTGCCCCAGAACCTTTGTCCTCTGGGCCAGTGCGCCTTCCAGTGATTGCCTCAGCATAGTGAACATGGGCAAGGGGGCAGCTTGTTTCTTGTTGGACAATCTTTTTTAAAGTGTCCTTGCAAACTACACTGATAACAAGCCTTACTGGGTGATTGGCCTGCTCCACTTTCTGTCCTCTCTGAACCACCAAGGTTTGTTTTTCTGATTGCCATGACAAAGGCTGTGGCCTTTCTCTGATCTCACTTTTCCTTTTCGGCCTGTTCCTCTTGGTCCCTATTATAGAACACTGAGGTTGCCAGGTTTAGTAATACCACCAGATTTTGTTCCGGGCCCAGGGCTTGCTTTTGGAGCTTTCTCTTGATATCTGCAGCTGATTGGGTAATAAACTTATCTTTGAGGATCAATTGACCCTTGAGGGAGTCAGGTGGCAGGGAGTATATTTTATTAAGACCTCCTGTAGCCACTTGAGGAAGGCAGAAGGATTTTCTTCCTTTCCCTGAGTTATGGTGGACATCATTGAATAACTCATGGGCTTTTTCCTAATTCTCCTTAGTCCTTCTAGAACACAGGTTAACAGATGTTTACGGCTCCGATCCCTATGATCTGAGTCTAGGTCCCAGTGGGGATCCATACTGGGGATGGCTTGCTGACTGGTAGTGAATTTGTCCCTTTCTTCAGCTGTCATTCTACCATTTACTTGACTAAGATACCAGGTATCTCCAACCTCTTGAGCTGCAGCTAAAAACATTATTTTCATTAAAGGTCAGGGTTTGGTCTAAAAATAGCATGACATGTCTCCAAGTGAGGTTGAAGGTTTGCCCTAGACCCTATAGGACATCTATGTACCTATCAGGATCATCTGCAAACTTCCCCAGGTCTACCTTGATCTGCTTTAAATCAGAGAGGGAGAAGGTTGGGCCAAATTCCCCTCCCACTACAGCTTGAAGGGGACATAACCGATAGCCGGGGGTTTTTGTGGTCCTTCGGAGATTTCTTTGCTTGTTTCCCTCTGGGCAGCGGAGATTAGGGGAGGCTTATCATTAATAGGAAGGTGAGCTATAGGAAGGCTAAGATATGGAGGTAAGCTGAGAGGTCCTCCTGTGGGATGTAAATTGCAGGCTTTGCATAGTTTTGGATTATCCTTCAATGAAAAGAAAGCTTGGACATAAGGTATTTCACTCCATTTGATTTCCCTCTTACAGAACAGGTCAAGCTGCAGGATAGTATTGTAATTTATACTTCCCTCAGGTGGCCATTTTTCCCCATCACAAAGAGAATTCTGGGGCCAGGCCATAGTGCAGAAAAAAATGAGCCACCTCTTTTTCAGGGTTTGGGGGTCAATGACTTAGGATGCATTTCAAGGGTGAACCTGTTGATGCCTGAGTGTTTCCCATCTGAAAGAAAAAAACAAACCATGGTTTTGATTTTTTTCCCCCCACCCGACCCCCCACCCAAAAACCGCAATGGTCCCTGGACCCTGCTGATTGGAATAGTTGTACTCACTGACGCAGCAACAGAAACACTAGTTTTCCTCCTAGACCACAAGAAGGACCAAGGAAGGTTAGATTTAGTGGCCCTTACTGACGCATTCTCAAAAACCTGTTAGAGTCCTCAGTGTTTTCTAGGTGCCTAAGGAAAGAAACGGAGTCCTGAAATTTATACTAGAAATCATTCCTACAGGAGAAACTAGAAAAGCACCAGAGTCACGGAGTGGTTTTTAGAAGCAGGGCTAGCCTCAAAGAAGAGAGGCAGGAGGAAGTTTATCTGACAGGCGTTAGGACCCAGGAGGCAAGGGTCAGGATAGATAGGATAGATGGGTGAGTCCTGCTTGGGCGATGTGACTTTGAGAGTTCCGCTCATGGCTACAGGGTCAACCAACTTTTTGTCAGGACCCCAGAGCTGAATGGCTTTCCTCTCTGTCAGCCCTCAGCTCAGCCCAGAAGTATGGGAAAAGAGGAAGCTGGTTCCAGACAAACCAAAGCTACCAACTCCAAAGAGTTGGGGGTTGTTAGAGAGCCCTTTCCCAGAAAGCCTGACACTTGTGTCTTTAGTCCGGTGGCCAGGCTAGTCACTTTTACCTGGCCCACAGGTGCCCGGTGTTTAACCTCCAAATTCCAAGGAAAAATAGGACAGAAAAACAAGTGAAAGGGATCCAGTGTTACTCACCACTTGGCAATAGAACCTTCATGATCGCCAAGATGTGTCCAGAGCTTGTTCCTTCTGGTGGGTTTGCAGTCTTGCTGACTTCAGGAATGAAGCTGCAGACCTTCGTGGTGAGTGTTACAGCTCTTAAAGGTGCTGCGGACCCAAAGAGTGAGCAGCAGCAAGATTTATTGTGAAGAGTGAAAGAACAAAGCTTCCACAGGGTGGAAAGGCAGTCCAGCGGGTTGCTGTTGCTGACTGGGGTGGCCAGCTTTTATTCCCTTATTTGTCCCCACCCACATCCTGCTGATTGGTCAGTTTTACAGAGTGCTGACTGGTCCATTTTACAAAGGGCTGATTGGTCCATTTTACAAACCTCTAGCTAGCCACAGAGCGCTGATTGGTGCATTTTTACAGAACACTGACTGACACATTTTACAAACCTTTAGCTAGACACAGAGCACCGATTGGTGCATTTTACAATCCTTGTAAGACAGAAAAGTCTCCAAGTCTCCACGTGACCCAGAAGTTCAGGTGGCTTCACCTCTTACAACTACAGGTTGAGCATACCTAATCCCAAAATCTAAAATTTAAAATGCTCCAAAATCCAAAACGTTTTGAGTACTGACATGATGCCACCAGTGGCAAATTTCACATTTGACCTCGTGAGAGTTCACAGCCATAACTTTATTTTATGCACAAATATTATTTTAAATATTTTAGAAAATCCTACCTTCAGCCTATATATAAGGTATCTATGAGACATAAATAATTGTATGATTAAACTTGGATCCCATTTCCAAGGCATCTCATTATGTATATGCAAGTATTTTAAGATTAAAAAAATAGAAATTTAAAACATTTCTGGCCCAGGCATTTTGGATAAGGTATACTCAACCTGTATTATGTAATGTCTTTGCCTCACTTTGCATTTGAGTTCTGTATTAATTTTCTGAGGCTTCTATAACAAAATAGCATAAACTGCATGGCTTAGAACAAAAAAAAAAATGTATTATCCCACAGTTCTGAAGGTCAGAATTCCAAAATCAAGGTATTGGCAAGGTTATCCTCCTTCTGCAGGTCTAGGGAAGGACACTTTTCAGGTCTCTCTCCTAGCTTCTAGTAGTTCTGGGCTCCTGGCTGCATAGTTCCAATCTTCACATGATATTCTGTCTGCATGTGAATCTGTGCCCAAATTTCTCTCTTATCTAAAGTAGAGACATCAGTCATATGGATTAGGAACCCACCCTACTCCAATATGACTT
Organism: Theropithecus gelada; assembly: GCF_003255815.1. Classification (NCBI taxonomy): domain Eukaryota; kingdom Metazoa; phylum Chordata; class Mammalia; order Primates; family Cercopithecidae; genus Theropithecus; species Theropithecus gelada. The sequence continues at coordinate 55,339,616 of NC_037676.1, forward strand.
TATCTTAACTAATTACATCTGCAATGACCTTATTTCCAAACAAGGTCACATTCTGGGGCGCTTGGGCTTAGGATTTCAACTTATGAATTTTGGGGCAACACAATTCAACTCATAACAAGTTCACAATATTGTTGGTGTCAAGTGATGACCAAAATTTAATGTGTTTCTTTATTGAGGTCCATGGACTCCTGTGTCAGCAGATTTCTTTCCATGTCCACAGGTCCCAAGTTATAAAATATGGGTGTACAGAGACTTCCATTTTAGACACAGGCTCTAGGGGGGTAATATTAGAAGGAATTGAGCTCTTTTATTGAGCTATGATAGCTGTATTAATTGTGGCTCAGAACAAGCTCAAGGATGCCAAAATCAAGCGTCACATTAATCAAGCTCCCCTCCAGCTTGGTCATGGAAGATAGTATCTGAGGGTAAAGTGAGGCAGTAAATAAGAATTGAGGCCAGGCACTCAGCGATGTCATTCTGCTAAACCCAAACACCCAGGAAATAGGTGTTGGAGTGGGGTGAAACCAGATGATAAGTGAAGCTGTAGTGCCAGAGAGTGGAGATGCTGGGGTGATATTTAAACCTAGGTAACACTGAATGAATTCTTCCCTACCTGAGGTTATCTTACACATCAAATCCTGAGCCTTTAACGCCACACATTTCTCTAATCCTCGGAACCATGTGGGATCTCTAAGGAGTCCGTGCAAGAGCCTTGAGGGCTTTTGAGCACCCTATGTACAGTTTTCTCCCAATGTGGTAGAGCTTCACGGTCTCTGTTTCAGAACATGACCCTCACTTGAGGAGGGACATGGGAGCTAGCAATGGTTCTCCTTTTAACTGTTAGGATTTCACATTTAAAAATTGTTGAACTTAACGAGAAGACAAGTGTTATGGCTCATTCCAGTTTTCCTAAAGCCATTTGAACAAATATTTCTTTAGATTGGTTAAAAATCCAAGGTAAGACTGAAATGTAACAGTTACAGCACTAAAAATGCGATACAATCTTTCATTTACAAGTAAAGATAGTAATACATGTTAAGAACAAAAAGAAAAATCCAACTCTGAGATGTTTACAAGAAACCCAGTAAAAATAAGTTGTCACAGAGAGGATAAAAAGAATGGCTGAGTAAAAGCACTGTTCTTTATTACAGAATAACATTATTTTCTTCTGTAATAAAGAAATATGAAATTTTTTGAAAAGTTCCTTATCAATCAATATTGGTTACATAAATATTAAATTTAGAGCAGAACAATTTATTTGCCTACCGTTTGTTAAAGGACATTGGCTGGTCAATGTTAGCTGATATTTACCTAATCGTAGTTAAAAATATAAATTCTGAACTGGAGAATACTTTATATTATTTTTATTAAGTTGAAAAATAAGTTTTCATATTCTGTGAGGAACATTTTTTTCCTAAAAATCCATTTGCCATTGCTGTTAGAAACTATGAAAATATTAACAAGGTTTTCAGAGTATGCTAATGATGTGCTGTCTGTTGAAGAGGAACGTAATGTGACTGACCTAAGGTGCAAGCTTTGAGTGGCTAAAACAATTACATTTTTCTGGCAATAGCACATATAACATGGGTGTTTAGGGTTTTCTTTTTGAGAGGCCCCTTAGTGGGATTCAGTGGAGTTCATACCCAGACAGTTGACTGCTCAGAGGTAGACATCCATGGGTATAAATGAGTGGAATGTGTCCTGATGTAACCAATTGAAGGGAACATGTGCCTCACACATTCCAGATGGGTGCAAAGGGCAACTACACAGCCTGGAGAGCCCTCAGGGCTCAGGGATGGGGGTTATTCTGCTGTCAAATATTTTTCCAAGTTCTATCCCTACGCCTTCATATTTGTACTCTTCAAGGACACATTTTGGTAAACCACAGGCCTTCGTATATCCATACATGTTTGGTCTTATTTTTTTGCCTGCACTCTTATAAAACCAGACATCCACAACAAAGGCCAGGTTGCTTCACTTGAAATTGGATGCACCATTTTGACCTCAGTTGCATGGGGTTCTCATCAGTTGATAATACATTCAGTGAGGCCTAAGGTCATGTGTACCAAGCTGCACCAAGGAAAACCTGTGCCAGTTGTTCTCAAAGTATGATCTGTGGAAACCCCATGGAGTTCACAAAGTCAAAACTACTTTTGTAATAATATTCAGATTTTATTTGCCTTTTTAACTGTGTTGACATTTGCACTAATGGTGCAAGAACAATGGTGGGTTAAATTGCTGATGCCTTAGCATGAGTCAAAGTAGTTGCAATAAACTTTACAAGTCAACATTGAGTTCTTCACCACACACTCTCAGTAAAAACTATATGCCACTGTCACATAAAAAAATCACCTCGATGAAGAAAAACTAATAATTTTATTAAATATTATCCTTTAACTATATCTTTTAATATTCTGTGTGATGAGATGACAAATAAACATAAGGCATTTCCACTAGATACTAAAATATGGTGGTAAATCTGAAGGAAATTCATATGTGGGATTGTGTGGGCTGCAAGCTGAACAAGCCATTTATTTTTACGAACACCATTTTTACTTGAGAGAATTACTGACAAACCATGGATATTTAGACTTGAGTATTTGGCAGGCACTTTCTCAAAAATGAACAGAGTAAGCCAGTCACTTCAAAAAAGGCAACAACTCAGCACTCACTGCCAATGCAAAACACGAGTTTGCAAGTGAGTATCAGAATCTTGGAAAGCTTGTAAAAACCAGTGCAAGCTTAAGAGTTTCCTGTTAAAGACCTTTCTGATGTAACTCATGGTAATATTAACTAGAGTGATTTTTTTTTTCATATTGTCAAATGAAAAGTGTCAACATTTGGAAGATCTATATAACTCAGTGAAGCAGTATCTTGCCAAAATCTAATGCATAATGCTACAATATCATGTTTGGTAAAAGACCTACTCAAAATGCAATGGATTTTAATGTTAGACAGTATGAAAAGCTCACTGAAATGATTTCAAATTCCACATTGGTGAACAACGTGAAGAAACCACCACTTGTCTGATTTGCTCTAGTAGCAAACAAGATTCACAATTGTCTAAAGTGGCTACTAAAATACTCCTTCCTTTTCCAACTACCTGTGTAAGATTGGATTTTCTTCATGTATTTTAACCAAACAATATATTGCAACAACTTAAATGGAGAACCAAATATGAGAATTGCTGTCCTCTGTTAGGCCAGACATTAAAGGGGTTTATAAAAATGTAAAACAACGCTACTCTCCTCTCTATTTTTTGTTTGCTTGTTTTATAAAATCTAATTTTGTTTTATAAAAATATATTATTTATATTTATACTTAATGGGTCTGTTGTTATCATTTCAATTGAATTAATAAATGAAAGGTTTAGCCAGGGGCGGTGGCTCATACCTGTAATCCCAACACTTTGGGAGGCCGAGGCTGGCAGATCACGAGGTCAGGAGTTCAAGAGCAGCCTGTCCAATATGGTGAAACCCCATCTCTACTAAAAAATACAAAAATTAGCTGGGCATGATGGTGCGTGCCTGTAGTTCCAGCTACTCAGGAGGGTGAGGCAGGAGAATCACTTGAACCTGGGAGGTGGAAGTTGCAGTGAACCAAGATCGCACCATTGCACTCCAACCTGGGCTACAGAGCAAGACTCCATCCCAAAACAAACAAACAAACAAATAGTTCAAAATGCAGCAGCTTTATTTTCTAATATAGCGAATATTAGTAGATATAGTCTATATAAATAAAGGCTTTCAGATGTTCTTAATAATTTTTAAAAGAGAAAAAAGAAAAGGACAGCACTGACCTACATAATATATAAAAACTGTATCTTCCTATATAAGATAAAGAAGAATTACGGACTAGTGAAATAACTGAGACATAGAATCAAGAACATTTCAAATCAAAATAAAGTTTCCCTCATTTGACTAGCTCTTTCAGCTACAATAGATTTTATATCCTGAGTCATGTAAAAATAATTGTCCTTACTTAATATTAAGTTTCTGCTTAGAATAAACACCCAGGCATAACATTTTATCCATTAAAATACATTGAATAGCTCTATCAAAATATGGCCAGACAACTTTTGGGTCATGGCTTGAGCCAATGTTTAATGAAAAACTAACTGGCCTACAACCCCATTATCCATTTTGCAACTAGAATGAACTTTAACAAACACACATCTGATCTTTGTCCTGCTCTCTACAACAAGACAAGCTTAGAGAGCTTTCATGGAATATCCATACAGTTTACGATATAGCTCAGACTTCTCATGACTTTTAAGAGGTAAGGTGTGGCATCTGCTCACCTCTTGTCTTACCATTTTTCCTTTTCCATTCTATATGTATAATTTCCTTGATGTTCCATACTCTCAGATAGTGAAGTTTTTAAAAAATAATATCTTTCAAGTCTAAACTCGATGCTTTAATATATGGACATTACTGCCTTCATAATATTTATTGCATACAAAATGATTTTCTAAGTGTTATCTCTTTTCATTCTCACAAGAGCACAATATGTGATATTATCCGATTACAACTTACAATATAAGGGATTGAGACCCATAGGGGTTAAGTAGCATCCTCGAGATCACAGTTATTAAGTAAAAAGGGCTAGCACTTAAGCTCCAGCCTTCTCATCTAACTTCCCTGATAGTTCACTGCACTAGTGTGGTCAGAAATATGCCTACATGTGTCTAATATGTACAGTTCTGTTACTCTTCTGCTAATCTCAAAATTTTGAGTTTTTTTTTTGCCAGGTCCAAATGATTCGTCTGACTTGAATAGTTCTATATCACCCATTATTTACATCAGAACACCATAAAGATCTTCCAGAGCCCAATAAACCATTATAAGTGAAGTGCAGTGTCAATTCTTTCAACGTGACTTATTACTTCTGTAGAGTAAGAACTCTACTAATAATATGCATATAATATCTAATTTACTTGAAAATTCTACGGCCTAGACTAAAAAAGTAGTTATGTTTCATAGTGTTAGTTTTAATCCCACAACTTGGTGATGAGTAAATAGCATTTGAAGAACCATAATGGAATAAACCCTCAAGGATAGCTTGCATTTAAACACCCAAGTCAAAAGTCCACATTCTGCTGTGTTGACCACAAGACTTCCAGCTACTTCCGACACATTCAGCACCAGAGATTTACCAACTGGCATAGTGGATGCTAGGAATGACTTCACCAGCAAAATGAACAGTGTGCATGAACAGAACATAAGCACTTACACAAATTATAGGGAATGGTGCATTTTTTCAGCTGAAAATTCCCAACTGGATTAGGTCAGTTTTCAAAAGCTCCTGGGTTCAGGGATCATCAGAAGATTTTGTCCCTGGATTCTGGCTGGAGCATTAGCCAAATTGAAAAATAGACTATTATCTCATCTGCCTTAAATGGGCTTTCCTGAATGGGGTTGCAACCTAACTGGATGCCATTTAACGTTCCTTAATGTGAGTATGCATGGCACGATTAAGCGTTAAGACATTATATATTTCTGTGTTTTGAAATTGTGTAGAGGAAATCTATTACACTGACCCACTTCTAACTATTAGCGGCTATAAATATTAACCCCCCAAAATGTGATCATTGTAAATGACCAAATTTACATAGTTCAGTTTTCAAAAGCTCCTATTATAAAGCAGTTTAAGAAACTTAGAATGTTGCTACTTCATAAGTAATATTAAATCAAATAATATTAAGCTGCTTGCCATTTTGCCTATTTAAAGACTACAGAAAATAGGATTGACTTTCACTTTTTACTTTATGTTCTTCTGTATTATTCAAATTACATAATTATTAATATTCTATATTACATTGTACAATAAACATGTATTACTTTTTAATAAGAGAACCCTAAATAATAGAAAACACTAAGTTAATTTGATGCTAAGATTGATGTAGAACTGCAACTTCTTGCTACAACTCCCTAATCTCAGATTTTTGGGCTTATTAAAATATAATCACTATTCTCTTAATAAATTACTGTAGAAATGTTATTTACTTGAGTTCATATTAATTTTATGTGTGAATTTTTAAGGACTTAATGACCCGGTTCTTTTATATAACTCTGAAAAACTCAATCAAGATCTTTTATTATCTTCACATTCCATAAAGCTGAGTCCTCACTGTAGAACTGTGGTCAACATGCCAACAGTAATCTTGAATATAACAAAAGACTTAAATATTTTAAAAGCTATCATGTAGTAAATTATTTTGTTTTGTTTTGTTTTGTGGATGAAAACTGGAAGTTAGGGACTGTATTTTATAATCTTTAAAACTCTCCATTGCTTGCATATAATGCTGTGTATATATGCTTGATTTATGGAATGAACATATGATTTTCATCCCACTTAGTGCCTATGTGTTTGAAAATTTGTTTAAAAATTAACTACCGATATGAATGTTAATTTTTTAAGAAGCCCAAACCTCTTGCTAGTTTTGGCATTTTCTGTAAGAATTAGAAGTGAAAGATAATGGTATATAAAGTATACTTACGAAGATATTTCTCAGTACCTAGGTTTATTACAATCTGGGGGAGAGAGCAAGCTACACTGTAAAAGTAACTTCAGAGTCAATTAAAATGTGGGCTAAACACTGCTAGCTGTGAAAGACCAGACTGTCAGAGAGCAGCCTCCTGGGCCAATATCATCACAGGATAGATTCTGACCTGAGAAAACCTGTATCCTTCCCACCTTTCAGAAGAGAGAAAAGTAAGACAGGAGAAATTTCAAAAGCAGAATGAATGTGAGAAACCACTGTTCATTTTACCGGCTTTCATTATTGGTAAAAGAAAGTTTCCATTTCTAATATCAAAAACACATTCCTTCTGCTTATCTTTTCTTTACATCATCTACCCTATGAATATTTAGTAGCTCAAAAGCCTGACTTCCTGAAAAGTCAAGTTTCTTACCACCTGCTTACAGTTCTCCTCATGTAGACTTACAGGCTCATATCCTTTCTAAAAGAACAGGAGGTTAACAAAAACTTTGGCTTTCAATTTTGAACTTTTTTCGCTTTAAAATGAAGGAATATCTCTTCTAGACTCCAAGTGAATGGAAAAACAATAGCCCTAAATATCCTCCACTTCCACATAACTGCTCCCACAAAGTTATGTCATAAAACAAATGCCTTCAAAACAAATGTTGAGAAGGACCAATGCTTCTCAGTTTGAATGTAGATCGTATATTGACATGTCAGGTAAATTTGAAAATGCATATTTATAAATTATATGAGTTTTTTAGGCTAATGGTTTTGTACTTGAATTTATTGTCTAAGCAGCATGTGCACTCATAGAAAACTATAAAAATGATTTTCCCAAGGAGCCATATATTTAAAATTTCTACTAGTTCTGCTCCACATTTGGAATGAATCAGAGTGAGCATTGGCAGCTTCTGGCCACGCACCCACGGGGCATTAACAATGGCTTCTAGGTTCTCACCTACAGCCTGCATAACCTTTTAGGTGACTAGGATGGGATGTAGTTTGGGAGACCTGCCAAAGAGAAAGGGACACTTCCAGCTGACTTTACTCATGGATGAACATTTGGGATGGCTGATTTGAGGGGTATAAGAAAGTCTTTCTTTGACTCCAAAAATACTTCTGAGCACCCACTTCATGACCTAAAATCCCACCATAAAATATTATTTTTTTTCATGCTAGTCTTTCTTCCTTAATTGAAAGGTAAACACACTTGGGGGCAACCGCTAGTGATGGAAAGAAGTTCAGTCACATACTCAGAATTCTTGGTGTCAATCATAGGCCAACCAAGTTCTGAGTCTGTTCCTTCTATCAGGGATGTCCTTTCCGTAGTAAGAAGTGTTGGGATATCCAGGCACAAGCACTATGCCAAGGGTCAAGTGGGCATGTGGCATTGAGGTGATCTGATTTAGTCACCACAATGACAGAGGCTCATGTGTTGAAACCAGGTTATGAAATCAGAAGAGAAAGATACCTCTTAGTTGCATAAGCTACAGAAACCAACACTTGGAGCAGGATTACTCCCATGCCTGAAGTAGGAATGTGCCTACTGTGTGGATGAAGTTGCCTAGTTCCACAGAGTAAGGAAGCAGAACAGAGCAGAAAGTTAAGGTTATCACTGCAAAATGTTACGTAGCTTACAGAGCTCAATGCACTTTTAGTAGCTCACATACAGAATTGTACATAAAAACATGAAGTTATTAATGTAACAAATTTGCTGAAAAAGAATGTGCTGAGAATTTGACAACTTAACGATATTCAGTAATAGTAACTATTGTAATGATTTTATCTTATTTTAATACTCAAATGAGCTTTGTCAAGATAATTTGGATGAGTTGGTACTTATTTTATATTTTCTTTCAATTTGTGATTTTTTTCTGTCAGTGTATTTTCCTGAAGCTTGGACAATATTGCACTGATTTCAATGGTCTAAATAGCACATCTAGTGTAACCCTAATATTAAGTTAGGCTTTTTGCAGGAATATTCATAATCTTGACTTAAATAATAGGTCAAGTGTGCCTGTAAGTGTAGGTGATATGGTTTGGCTCTGTCCCCACCCAAATCTCATCTTGAACCATAGTTTCCATAATCCCCACATATCGTGGGAGGGTTGGGTCTTGGGGGAAGTAATTGGATTATGGGGGCAGTTGCCTCTATACTGTTCTCATAATAGTGAGCCAGTTCTCATGAGATCTGCTGGTTTTATAAGGGGCTTTCTGGCTCTTCTTTCTGCATTTCTCCTTGCTGCTGCCATGTGAAGAAGAACATGCTTTCTTCCACTTCAACCATGATTGTATGTTTCCTGAGGCCTCCCCAGCCATGCTTAATTGTGAGTCAAACCTCTTTCCTTATAAATTACTCTGTCTCAAGAATGTCTTTAGTAGCAGCATGAGTAGGGACTAACACAGTAGACTGGTACAATATATTGCTCGTTCCCCTTCCCATTACCTCTGATTATTTAAAGTTGCAAAGTAGTGTTTTTTATCAGCCAAAATAAGCTCATTTTTATGCCAAAAGTGCCATCAAATTATTCTCATCCTTCTTGCTTAGCTAGTGGTTTGTAGACTGCAATAAGACCATTTTATACTCAATTAGAAAGCTGAGAAAAAAATAAGTTTTAAAAAAGAAGTTGGAGTTGCTATGACTGCCTTGAAAACAACCCTTGACTGTCCATTACCACATGGAGAAACAGCTCACAGAACCAAGCATCATGAGGTCTGAGGACAGATGTTTGTTAGGTTGTCTTCACCATGGCAGCTTACTTCCTTCTCTGAAGTCCCTGGTCTCCTATTAGTGGTGTCTGTGGTCTGTGGTGAGGACTCAAATGGGGGACAAGAGAGACCTTCCTTCTTCCTTGTCTGAAAACAAGTTAAGGATGCCCAAATTCGGAACAAAACCTTGTTGAAACCATAAGGCTATTCTGCTTTCTTGCTAACGTTTCATTGAACACACACAAATGGTTGTCGTCCTATACTACCTTCTGTCCACCTACAATGGTATGTCTGTCCTTCTTAGATCAGTTGAATAATGCTTAATCAGAAGGCTCATAATGAAGGACTTTCCCCGTAATTAGAGCTCAAACTCTAGCATCTTCTCCTACATCTTCCAGCAGGGTTTTCTACACTTCTGTTTTCTAATTTAAAAAAAAGACAGTAGCAACATTAAGAACAACAATATTTACATCACCATGGCTTTGGAGATAAAGTATTTTGCATAAAACACCTAAATCTAACCAAAGACTATTGATCTCTTATTCCACCAAAATCACCTTTCTCTCACACACATTTCTAAACACCTAATTTATGTAAGTCATGTGCTCTAAACTAACGTTCAATCTATGAAACACATAACATTTTGAGGTGAAGATTAGTAATGGAGTTTCCCTCAGGTATAATTAATCAGGGATTACTAGAATACTAGCCCACAACTTTTGTTCTATTGTGCTACCTTTCATGTTGAATGAGCACCCCTCCTGGTAAAAGGGTATTTCATTACTTAAGAAGAATAAAGAACTGTTGAAAAGGAGTGAGGAGAGCCCAGGAACAGGGGGACTGCAGGTTGGTTTGTGTCAGCTGGAAAAAAAGTCAAGAAATAATGACCAGAGAAATGTATATTCTGCATGTCTGGTGTTTTTATTACTGCTTTCAGATTATCACAAATAATCCTTTTACAACAAGAATGTCTCAAAATATTATTTTGGAAATAGTAAAGGATGGATTTAAAGAAGTAGTGCCCTCCACTGCAGTGAATTTTTAGGGATAAAGGATATAAAATCATAGAAGAAATATGATCATTCAAAAAAGGGAAGCAATGGAATTTGCCCTGGGAGCCCGGAATGGAGAGACTTCAGGAGGCAGCCCAGGACCAGGAATGAGTCACCAGTAAGCCTCTGACACATGCTCAGACCTTTTTTTTTGTCCACACAGCCTTGCTTAGGGCACAGCAGACAAGACGTGAACAGGTGGAAGATGGAGTCTTAGAACACAGATTTGAGTCCCTACATTCACTGGGTTGTTAACTAAACACTTGGAACCTAGGTCTCCACAGATTTTAAATAACAGCAATATAGTACCTACTTCACATTGTTTTTTGCTTTTGTTTTTTCTGTAAAGAATAAGAGATATAATGAGAAAAGACATTTTGTAAAACAGACTATCACCACAAATGTTAAAGAGTTAACATAAGAAAGTACTTGAGTGATTTTGTAGAAGGGGGTGGAGATGAGGGGAGAGGACGGTTGACAGCATAAACCCACGTATGTCTACTGATGATGACTTTATTGCCAAAAGCCAGAAGCATCTCCAGAGTGTTAATCCATCGGCCTAAAGTTCCCTTCTCCCTAAGTTTATTGTGTTTGCTGATATTCTATGCTAGGAACATTTTCTCAGTTTAAACTAGCAGAAAATGTTCAGCATACGTTCTGCACATTCTATTCAGGGGTTTTTATTTCCATGAATTTTAAGTGAATGCCATCATTCTGTTGTCTGCCAGGTTACTTCAAAAGCGATTGTCCTATCAAGCAAAAAATTTCCTCTTTTCTCTTTATACATTCCCTCCCATTGTTACAAGACATTTTCCATATGGGTTGGCCACATGAGAAATATGCCAGGAGATAAAAATTGTCACAGACTTTTTAGTGTATATTTTTATTTCTCCTGCTACACATCAGAGTGATCATGAAGAACAATTTTCTGGCATCCATATTGGGTGTTTTTCACTGAGACACGTTGAGAAATAAATGCACCACTAGTTTCTCCATCTGACTGGCAGGCACATGACCACTTACTGTCACATCAGGGAAGATGTAGAATGGAAAGAAACTGGAATAAAAAACAGAACTTTAAGCCCAGAAGCAGAGTGTTCAGGTTTGTCAAAATGTTCAGTTCAAGACCCAGGAAGCCTTTTTGCTCACTTGCAGAAATAAACACCTTGATGGTCCTCACTGCTAATTACCTGACAAAGAACTTGGTGCTAAATGGTATAGCTGAATGCCAGTTACCAGTGGGAGATTGTCAAGGAGGCAGGCTGGATCAATACAGCATAAATAACCGAGAATTTAAAACCAAGAGTTGGCAGCATTTATGGTCATCCTTGGAAACTTAGAAACACTAGACGTCTACTTTTCAGAAAAATTAGACATACAGAAAAAATTTTTACAATTTTAGAGATACATAGATCCCAGGCTCATTACTCTTAATTTAGAAAAATTAACCTGTGCCATAATTTATACTGCATGACTGCTACTTCCATGATGATAAAATAAGAAAAGGGGGCTGTTTGGTAAATGATCCCTTGTTATCCCAGAAAAGGATGAGGGCCATCTGGACCTGAAGGATGAGGGAATCTCCAAGGTAGAGATGTGTGTGAAGTACAGAGAAGATAACATTCCAGTTACCAGACAGATCCAGCAGTGAACCATGTCTGCCTCTCACTTAGAACTACTTGCCCCTCCTGTTGTTCCCCATGCAGTTTGCTCATAATGATTGATAAACTCAATCTGTTTGAACATAGCTTAATAAGAGTTATGGGTTTTCAAATTCCACACATTCTAGCACAGTACTCAGGTGTGTGAAAGGAACAATATATGCTGGTAGAATGAATAAGTAATGGAATGAGGCACATAAGCCCAACCTCTAATTCTGCTCAGAAGTCATTTAAGGGCAGCCTTCAAGTGACCAGTAATTTTAGTAAGAAAGAGTCCCTGCAAAGTTTTCTGCTGATGGAAAAGCAACACAGTTCTAGGCCAGAGTCTCTTTGGGAGAACCTGGGTCATGGTCTCGAGGAAGTGGGTATAGATCTTAATGATAGGTAGCCTATAAGTGCTCTGAGGACAGCATCTGTGCCTAATATATCTGCTCATTGTAGGTGCGACTCTGCTGGCTGTACTGAATTTAGGATCATGATACGGGGTGATCCAGTTCTCCTTGGCAGGACTCTTACACAGTGCAACCCTTAACAAAAGAAGAAAAATGAACTCCATGGGGAAACTCAAATAAAGCGAAAGAAGTGACATAACACAACGACACCAAGGAACCATGTTTTAGCAGAACACACTCTTTAAAAACAGGAAAACCAAAAATAATTATTACGGAAAACTTTACACATAAAACAGTAGAAAGACTAGTGTAATGAACGCTCAGGAGCCCTGATGGCTATTGGTCCACTTACGGCCAATATTATTTTATGTATAACCCCTCCCCACCAACAGCATATTTTTTAAAAAAATTTTGTTGATATATAATAGTTGTACATATTTTGAGGGTATATGTGATATTTTGATACCTGTATACAATGCATAATGATCGAATCAGAGTGATTAGGATAGCCATCACTTCAAACATTTATCTTTTCTTTGTGTTGGGAACAATACAATTCTTCTCTTCTAGCTATTTTGAAATACACAATACATTATTTTTAACAATCACTTCCCCACCATACTATCTAGTACTAAATGTATTCCTTCTGTCTAACTGTGAGTTTTGTTGTTGCTGTTTTATTTTGTTTTTGTAGAGACAGGGTCTCACTATGTTGCTCAGGCTGGTCTTGAGCTCCAGGCCTCAAGTGGTCCTCCCATGTCGACCTCCCAAAGTGTTGAGATTACAGAAATGAGCCACCATGCCTGGCCCTACCTGTATTTTTGTACCTTGTAACCAACTTCTCAGTACTGCCCCACTAATTTTTCAGCCTTTGGTAACCACCATTCTATTCTCTATCTCCATGAGATCCACTTTTTTGTAGCTCTCATGGATGAGTGAGAACATGTGATATTAGTCTTTCTCTTTCTGGCTTATCTCAGTTAACACAATGACTCCAGTTCCATTCATGTTGCTGCAAATGGTGGGCTTTATTCTTTTAATGGTCGAATAATATTCCATTGTGTATATGTACCACATTTTCTTTATCTATTCATCTGTTGATGGACATTTAGCTTGACTTGGTATCTTGTCTATTCTGAATAGTGATGTAATAAATATAGGAGAGCAGATATATCTTTGATATACTGATGTTCTGCCTTTTTAATCTATAAACAGCAGTGAGATTACTGGATCAATGGCAATTCTATTTTTAGTTTTTTCAAGAAACTCCAAACGATTTTCCATAATGGCCATATTAATTTACATTTCTACCAACAGTGTATAAGAGTTCACCTTGAAAGGGTCCCAACATGGCCGAATAGGAACAGCTCCAGTCTACAGCTCCCAGCGTGAGCTACACAGAAGACGGGGGTTTGCTGCATTTCCAGCTGAGGTACCGGGTTCATCTCACTGGGGTTTGTCTAACAGTGGGTGCAGGACAGTGGGTGCAGGCCACAGACCGTGAGCCAAAGCAGGATGAGGCATCACTTCACCCAGGAAGTGCAAGGGGTCAGGAAATTCCCTTTCCTAGCCAAGGGAAGCCGTGACAGACAGCACCTGGAAAATCGAGTCTCTGCCACCCGAATACTGCGCTTTTCCAATGGTCTTAGCAAATGGTACACCAGGAGATTATATCATGCGCCTGGCTCAGAGGGTCCCACGCCCACGGAGCATTGCTCACTGCTAGCACAGCAGTCTGAGATTGAACTGCAAGGCTACCAGGAGGCTGGGGGAGTGGCGCCCACCATTGCTGAGGCTTGAGTAGGTAAACAAAGGGGCTGGGAAGCTCCAACTGGGTGGACCCCACCTCAGCTCAAGGAGGCCTGCCTGCCTCTCTAGACTCCACCTCTGGGGGCAGGGCATAGCTGAACAAAAGGCAGCAGAAACTTCTGCAGACTTAAACGTCCCTGTCTGACAACTTTGAAGTGGGTAGTGATTCTCGCAGCATGGAGTTTGAGATCTGATAACAGACAGACTGCCTCCTCAAGTGGGTCCCTGACCCCCAAGGAGCCTAACAGTGAGACATCTCCCAGTAGGGGCTGACTGACACCTCATATGCTGCGCACCCTTCTGAGACAAAGCTTCCAAAGGAGTGATCATTTGGAACATTTGGAGCAGCAACATTTGCGGTTTGGCAAGATCTATGGTTCTGCAGCCTCTGCTGGTGATATCCAGGCAAATAGGGTCTGGAGTGGACCTCCAGCAAACTCCAACAGACCTGTAGCTGAGGGTCCTGACTGTTAGAAGGAAAACTAACAAACAGAAAGGACATTCACACCAAAACCCCATCTGCACATCACCATCATCAAAGACCAAGAGTAGATAAAACTACAAAGATGGGGAGAAAACAGAGCAGAAAAGATGAAAATTCTAAAAATCAGAGTGCCTCTTCTCCTTGAAAGCAATGCAGCTTCTCCCCAGCAATGGAACAAAGCTGGATGGAGAATGACTTTGACGAGTTGAGAGAAGGCGGCTTCAGATGATCAGTAATAAACTTATCTGAGCTAAAGGAGGATGTTTGAACCCATCGCAAAGAAGCTAAAAACCTTGAAAAAAGATTGGAAGAATGGCTAACTAGAATAAACAGCGTAGAGAAGATCTTAAATGACCTGATGGAGCTGAAAACCACAGAACGAGAATAACGTGACACATGCACAAGCTTCAGTAGCCAATTCGATCAAGCGGAAGAAAGGGTATCAGTGATTGAATATCAAATTAATGAACTGAAGTGAGAAGAGAAGTTTAGAGAAAAAACAATAAAAAGAAGTGAACAAAACCTCCAAGAAAAATGGGACTATGTGAAAAGACCACATCTACGTCTGATTGGTGTACCTGAAGGTGACGGGGAGAATGGAACCAAGTTGGAATACACTCTTCAGGATATTATCCAGGAGAACTTTCCCAACCTAGCAAGGCAGGCTAACATTCAAATTCAGGAAATAAAGAGAATGCCACAAAGATACTCCTTGAGAAAAGCAACTCCAAGATACATAATTGTGAGATTCACAAAAGTTGAAATGAAGGAAAAAATGTTAAGGGAAGCCAGAGAGAAACGTCAGCTTGCCCACAAAGGGAGGCCCATCAGACTAAGAGCGGATCTCTCAGCAGAAACTCTACAAGCCAGAAGAGAATGGGGGCCAATATTCAACATTATTAAAGAAAAGAATTTTCAACCTAGAATTTCATATCCAGTCAAACTAAGCTTCATAAGTGAAGGAGAAGCAAAATCCTTTAGAGACAAGCAAATGCTGAGAGATTTTGTCACCACCAGGCCTGCCTTACAAGAGCTCCTGAAGGAAGCACTAAACATGGAATGGAACAACTGGTACCAGCCACTTAAAAACATGCCAAATTGTAAAGAATATCAACATTAGGAAGAAACTTCATTAACTAGCGAACAAAATAACCAGCTAACATCAAAATGACAGGATCAAATTCACACATAACAATATTAACCCTAAATGTAAATGGGCTAAATGCTCCAATTAAAAGACACAGACTGGCAAATTGGATAAAGAGTCGAGACCCATCAGTGTGCTACATTCAGGAGACCCATCTCATGTGCAGAGACACATAGGCTCAAAATAAAGGGATGGAGGAAGATCTACCAAGCAAATGGAAAACCAAAAAAAGCAGGGGTTGCAATCCTAGTCTCTGATAAAACAGACTTTAAACCAACAAAGATCAGAAGAGACAAAGAAGGCCATTACATAATGGTAAAGGGATCTATTCAACAAGAAGAGCCAACTATCCTAAGTATATGTGCACCCAATACAAGAGCACCCAGATTCATAAAGCAAGTCCTTAGAGACCTACAAAGGGACTTAGACTACCACATAATAATAATGGGAGACTTTAACACTCCATTGTCAACATTAGACAGATCCACAAGACAGAAAGTTAACAAGGTTTCCAGGAATTGAACTCAGTGCTGCACCAAGTGAACCTAATAGACAACTGCAGAACTCTCCACCCCAAATCAGCAGAATTTACATTCTTCTCAGCACCACATCACACTTATTCCAAAACTGACACATAGTTGGAAGTAAAGCACTCCTCAACAAACGTAAAAGAACAGAAATTATAACAAACTGTCTCTCAGACCACAGTGCAATCAAACTAGAACTGAGGATTAAGAAACTCACTCAAAACTGCTCAAATACATGGAAACTGAACAACCTGCTCCTGAATGACCACTGGGTACATAACGAAATGAAAGCAGAAATAAAGATGTTCTTTGAAAACAATGAGAACAAGACACAACATATCAGAATCTCTGGGACACATTTAAAGCAGTGTGAAGAGGGAAATTTATAGCACTAAATGCCCACAAGAGAAAGCAGGAAAGATCTAAAATTGACACTCTAACATCACAATTAAAAGAACTAGAGAAGCAAGAGCAAACACATTAAAAGCTAGCAGAAGGCAAGAAATAACTAAGATCAGAGCAGAACTGAAGGAGATAGAGACACAAAAAACCCTCCAAAAAATCAGTGAATCCAGGAGCTGATTTTTGAAAAAATCAACATAATTGGTAGACTGCTAGCAAGACTAATAAAGAAGAAAAGAGAGAAGAATGAAATAGATACAATAAAAAATGATAAAGGGGATATCACCACTGATCCCAGAGATACAAACTACCATCAGAGATTACTATAAACTCCTTTACACAAATAAACAAGAAAATCTAGAAGAAATGGATAAATTCCTGGACACATACAACCTCCCAAGACTAAACCAGGAAGAAGTTGAATCCCTGAATAGACCAATAACAGACTCTGAAATTGAGGCAATAATTAAGAGCCTATCAACCAAAAAAAGTCCAGGACCAAACTGATTCACAGCTGAATTGTACCAGAGGTACAAAGAGGAGCTGCTACCATTCCTTCTGAAACTATTCCAATCAATAGAAAAAGAGAGAATCCTCCCTAATTCATTTTATGAGGCCAACATCATCCGGATACCAAAACCTGGCAGAGACACAACAAAAAAAGAGAATTTTAGACCAATATCCCTAATGAACATTGATGCAAAATTCCTCCATAAAATACTGGCAAACTGAATCCAGCAACACATCAAAAAGCTTATCCACCATGATCAAGTAGGCTTCAGCCCTGGGATGCAAGGCTGTTCTACGTACGCAAATCAATACACGTAATCCATCATATAAAGAGAACCAAAGACAAAAACCACATGATTATCTCAATAGATGCAGAAAAGGCCTTTGACAAAATTTAACAACCCTTCATGCTAAAAACTTTCAATAAATTAGGTATTAATGGGATGTATCTCAAAATAATAAGAGCTATTTATGACAAACCCACAGCCAATGTCATACTGAATGGGCAAAAACTGGAAGCATTCCCTTTGAAAATTGGCACAAGAGAGGGATGCCCTCTCTCACCACTCCTATTCAACATAGTGTTGGAAGTTCTGGCCAGGGAATTCAGGCAGAAGAAACAAAGAAAGGATATTCTATTAGGAAAAGAGGAAGTCAAATTGTCCCTGTTTGCAGATGACATGATGGTATATTTAGAAAACCACATTGTCTGAGCCCAAAATCTTCTTAAGCTGATAAGCAACTTCAGCAAAGTCTCAGGATACAAAATTAATGTGCAAAAATCACAAGCATGACTATGCATCAATAACAGGCAAACAGAGAGCCAAATCATGAGTGAACTCCCATTCACAACTGCTTCAAAGAGAATAAAGTACCTAGGAATTCAACTTACAAGGAATGTGAAGGACCTCTTCAAGGAGAATTACAAACCACTGCACAACAAAATAAAAGAAGATACAAACAAATGGAAGAACATTCCATGCTCATGGGTAGGAAGAATCAACACCGTGAAAATGGCCATACTGCCCAAGGTAATTTATAGATTCAATGCCATCCCCATCAAGCTACCAATGACTTTCTTCACAGTATTGGAAAAAACTACTTTAAAGTTCATATGGAACCAAAAAAAGAGTGCGCATTGCCAAGACAATCCTGAGCCAAAAGAACAAAGCTGGAGGCATCAGGCTACCTGAATTCAAACTCTACTGCAAGGCTACAGTAACCAAAACAGCATGGTACAGGTACCAAGACAGAGATATAGACCGATGGAACAGAACTGAGCCCTCAGAAATAATACCACACATCTACAACCATCTGATCTTTGACAAACCTGACAAAAACAAGAAATGGGGACAGGGTTCCTTATTTAATAAATGGTGCTGGAAAAACTGGCTAGCCATGTGTA
The DNA here is from genome assembly GCF_003255815.1 of Theropithecus gelada. Lineage (NCBI taxonomy): Eukaryota > Metazoa > Chordata > Mammalia > Primates > Cercopithecidae > Theropithecus > Theropithecus gelada. The sequence goes on from NC_037676.1 coordinate 55,358,198, forward strand.
GAAAGCTGAAACTGGATCCCTTCCTTACACTTTATACAAAAATTAATTCAAGATGGATTAAAGACTTAAATGTCAGACCTAAAACCATAAAAACCCTAGAAGAAAACCTAGGCAATACCATTCAGGACATAGGCACGGGCAAGGACTTCATGTCTAAAACACCAAAAGCAATGGCAACAAAAGCCAAAATTGAGAAATGGGATCTAATTAAAACTAAAGAGTTTCTGCACAGCAAAAGAAACTATCATCAGAGTGAACAGGTAACCTACAGAATGGTAGAAAATTTTTGCAATATACCCATCTGACAAAGAGCTAATATCCAGAATCTGCAAAGAACTTAAACAAATTTACAAGAAAAAATCAAACAACCCTATCAAAAAGTGGACAAAAGATATGAACAAACACTTCTCAAAAGAAGACATTTATGCAGCCAATAGACACATGAAAAAATGCTCATCATCACTGGCCATCAGAGAAATGCAAATCAAAACTACAATGAGATACCATCTCACACCAGTTAGAATGGTGATCACTAAAAAGTCAGGAAACAACAGGTGCTGGAGAGGATGTGGAGAAATAGGAACACTTTTGCACTGTTGGTGGGAGTGTAAAGTAGTTCATCCATTGTGGAAGACAGTGTGGCAATTCCTCAAGGATCTAGAACTAGAAATACCATTTGACCCAGCAATCCCATTACTAGGAACATACCCAAAGGATTATAAATCATGCTATTATAAAGACACATGTACACATATGCTTATTGCAGCACTATTCACAATAGTAAAGACTTGGAACCAACCGAAATCTCCATGAATGCTAGACTGGATTAAGAAAATGTGGCACACATACACCATGGAATACTATGCAGGCATAAAAAAGGATAAGTTCATGTCCTTTGTAGGGACATGGATGAAGCTGGAAACCACCATTCTGAGCAAACTATCACAAGGACAGAAAACCAAACACCACATGTTCTCACTCATAGGTGGGAACTGAACAATGAGAACACTTGGACACAGGATGGGGAACATCACACACCAGGGCCTGTTATAGGGTAGAGGGAGGGGGAAGGGATAGCATTAGGAGATATACCTAATGTAAATGACAAGTTAATGGGTGCAGCACACCAACATGGCACATGTATACATATGTAACAAACCTGCACGTTGTGCACATGTACCCTAGAACTTAAAGTATAATAATAAAAAAAGAGTTCAACTTTTTACGTATCCTCACTAACATGTGTTATGTTTGTATTTCTAATAGTAGCTATTCTAACTGAAGTGAGATAATATCTTATTGTGGTTTTGATTTGCATTTCCCTGATGATTCATGATGTTGAACATTATTTTTTACATACTTGGTCATTTGTACTTCTTTTGAGAAATGTTTATTCAAGTCTTTCACCCACTTTGAAATTTGAGTATCATGATTATTATTTTGCTATTGAGTTTTGAGTTCCTTTTATACTCTGGTTCTTAATCCCTGGTTGGATTAATCGCTGGCAATTTTTTTTCTCCCATTCTTAAATTGTCTCTTCACTTTGTTTGCTTCTTTGTTTGTTTGAGACAAGTTCTCACTCTGTTGCCCAGGCTGGGGTGCAGTGATGCAATCACAGGTCACTGCAGCCTCAACCTCCCCAGACTCAACTGATCCTCCCACCACAGCCTCCTGAGTAGCTGAGACTACAGGCTTGCACCACCATGACTGGCTATTTTTTGGAGAGACGAGGTTTTATCATGTTACTCAGTCTGGTCTCGAACTCCTGGGTTCAAGCAATCTACATGCGTCAGCGTCCTAAAGTGTTGGGATTACAGGTGTGAGCCACTGCAGCCTGTCTTCTTAATTTTGTTGATTGTTTCTTTTGCTATGCAGAAGATTTTTAACTTAATATAATTCTGTTTGTCTATTTTTGCTGTTGTTGCTTGTGCTTTTGAAATCTTATCCATAAAATCTTTGCACAGACCAGTGTCCTGAAGCATTTCCCCTATGTTTTCTTGTAGTTTCATTATTTCAGGTTTCACATTTAAGTTTTTTATTCACTTTGACTTGATTTTTCTATATGGTGAAAGATGGGGCCTAGTTTTATTCTTCTGCATATGGATATCCAGTTTCTCCAGCACTATTTATTAAAGAGACCATCCTTTCTCCATTCTGTTTTCTCGGTACCTTTGTGGAAAATTAGTTGGCTGTAAGTGTTTGAATTTATTCCTGGGTTTTCTATTCTGTCCCATTGGTTTATATGTTTGTTTTTATGCCAGTACCATGCTGTTTTTATTACAATAGGTTTATAGCATAATATGAGCTCAGGTTGTGTGATGCCTCTAGCTTTGTTCTTTTTGCTTAGGATTGTTTTAACTATTTGATGTCTTTTGTGGTTTCACACAAACTGTAGGATTTTTTGTTGTTATTTCTGTGAAGAATGTCATTGGTATTCTTACAGGGGTTGTATTGAATCTGCAGATTGCTTTTGGTATATAGATATTTTAACAATATTATTTCTTCCAATCCATGAGGTGGAATATGTTTTCTTTCTTTGGTTCCCTCTTTAATTTATTTCATCAGTGTTTTACCATTTTCCCTGTAGAAATTGGAAATAAAAAGATATGTTGACTTTAATTTTTGAAACAGTTTGAGTAGAATTAGTTAGTTTTAGCTCTCCCTTAAATATACGGTAGAATTCAACAGAAAATCCCTCAGGTCCTATGCTTTTCTTTGATGGGAGACTTTTTATTACTGTATCAATTTTGTTATTCATTATTAGACTCTTCAGGTTTTCTGTTTCTCCATGGTTTAATCTTGGTAGGTTGTATGTGTCCAAAAATTGATCTATTTCTTCTGGGTTTTCCAATTTATTGGTATATAGTCGGTCACAGTACTCAACATATCTTTTTATTTGCAAATATTTCAGTATAGATCTACAAAATATAACTCTAAAAATATAATCACAATAATATAATAAATAATATTTTAGGTTAATTCTAATTCTAATTCTAATTCTGAGATGGTAAACATCTCAGCCAGTATTCAAATTTTTCCAATGGTCTCATAATTTATTTTTAGTTTGTTTACATAGGATCTCAATAAAGTACATACATTGCAATTGGTTGATATGCCACTGAAACATCTTTTAATTTATAGATTCCTCTTTATCTTTTCCCTTGCAATGTATTTGTTGACAAGGTGAATTCACTTCTTTTGGCCTGATTTTGATGATTGACTTTCAATAATGTTACTTGGTAGGTTCCTTCACTTCCTTTATTTACTGTGAGTCAGCATTTAAATCTGGAGATTAAGCAGATTCAGTAAGAATACTTCATGCTGGGGTATACTTCCATTGGGAGGCACATATGTCTAGTCATTTCTTTTTTGTGGTTAGTGGCCCTTGATAAACATTGCTTAGATTTTTTAAGTAATCAAAGCAGACTCTTCACTAGAGGTATTGATATGATTTTGCTGTGTCCCCACCCAAATCTCACCTTGAATTGTAATAATCTCCATGTGTCAAGGTCAGGGCCAGGCAGAGATAATTGAATCATGGGGGCAGTTTCCCCCATACTATTCTTGTGGTAGTGAATAAGTCTCACAAGATCTGATGGTTTTATAAATGGGAGTTTCTGTGCACAAGCTCTCTTGCCTGCCACCATGTAAGACGTGTCTTTGCTTCTCCTTTGTCTTTTGCCATGATTGTGAGGTCTCCCTAGTCATGTGGAACTGTGAGTCCATTAAACTTCTTTCCTTTATAAATTACCCAGTCTTGGACATGGATTTATTAGCAGTGTGGGAACAGACTAACACAGGTAGACTATGGCCTTTCAAGACAAAGAAAGATGTATCTCTGAGGCAGAGGTGAAGGAATTTCAGCTCCCTCTTCATTAAAACCTTTCTTGTCTTTCCTGGAGAATCCCTTTCCCATGCTGTTTCCTGAGATGTCTGCCACATGACCTGAGGGAGCTTCAGTCTCTCTGGTTAATTAAGAATGACTCTTCTCTTTTTTAGATTTAATATTTGAATCCAAGGAAACAAATGATAGCAATATAACATTATTTGTAATCATATACTTAATATTTACATACACATTTACATGTGTATGTAAATATTACTTATTTACATATTTATAATTTTATACCTTAGCTCTATTGTAACCTTCCAGAATACATTTAATAATGTTTTGACTCAGTAAATGGCACATGTGGTACAAAACTAAAACTGGCTGATATAGTATTCTCTCAGCCACCAAATGTTTCTGTCCAGGAGCAAACATTGTCCAAGATTTTGTATTCCTTGAGACATAGTCTTTGCATAAACAGGAACTTATGACTATAGTTATTCACACTCTCTCTCTCTCTCTATATATATATATATATATGTATATATACATATATATAGTGTGGAGCGGTATGCTTGTATAATTTTTTATCTTTAATTAGCAATTATTACTATATTTTATACTGCTGAAATTTTCCTTTGCATATGTAGTTACAGTTATATTTCTTTTTTTAAATGTCAACTTTTATTTTAGATTTGAGGGTACATGTGCAGGTTTGTTACATGGGTGTATTGATTGATGCTGAGGTTTGGGGTACACTCAGCACCCAATAGGTAGTTTTTTAACCCTTGCCCCTCCTGTCCCCCGCTCTAGTAGTCCCCAGTGTCTATTGTTCCTATCCTTATGTTTATGTGTGCTCAGTGCTTAGCAGTTCTCACTTAAAGTGAGAACATACTGTATTTGGTTTTAAGTTCCTGTGTTAATTTGCTTAGGATAATGGCCTTCAGCTACATCCATGTTGCTGCAATGGTCATGATTTTATTCTTTTTTTATGGCTGCATAGTATTCCATGATGTACATATACCACATTTTCTTTAACCAGTTGACCATTGGTGAGCACTTGGGTTGATTCTGTGTCTTTGCTATTGTGACTAGAGCTACAATAAACATATGAGTGCATGTGTGTTTTTGGTAGAAAGATTTATTTTCCTTTGGGTATATACCCAGTAATGGGATTGCTGGGTCAAATTGTAGTTCTGTTTTTAGTTTTTTGAGAAATCTCTAAACTACTTTCCAGTGGCTGGACTAATTTACATTCCCACAAGCATGTATACGTGTTCCCTTTTGTCTGTAGCGTCACCAGCATCTGTTCTGTTTTGACTTTTTAATTATAGCCATTCTGACTGTTCTTAGATATGAAATAGTATCTCATTAGAATTTTGATTTACATTTCTCTGATTATTGTTTTTTATTATTAATTTTTTAACGTTAAAGCTGCTTCTGTTTTCTTATAAAAATAATACTTGGTCACTGTAAAAATTCAAATAGTATAGAAAAGTGTGAAGAAAAACTGAAAACCACATGTATTTATATTAATACTACCTAGATACATTTTGTGAATAGAATTACATAGATAAACTAATGCAAGAATTCAACGAAAATATGGTAATAGAGATACAATAGAAGTTCAAGATAAATAACATGTTAGACAGGTTTATGAAATTCTTCAACTATGATATCTGACATGAGTGATGCTGAACAAGACAGATGTTACAGACTAGATGTTAAAAGAATATTAATTGGCCGGGTGCGGTGGCTCACACCTGTAATCCCAGCACTTTGCGGGAGCCGAGGTGGGTGGATCACCTGAGGTTAGGAGTTTGAGATCAACCTGGTTAACATGGCAAAACCCTGTCTCTACTAAAAACACAAATATTAGCCAGGCGAGGTGGCATATGCCTGTAATCCCAGCTACTCAGGAAGCTAAGGCAGGAGAATCGCATGAACCCGGGAGGCAGACGTTGTGGTAAGCCAAGATTGCACCCCTTCACTCCAGCCTGGGTGACAGAGTGAGACTCTGTCTCAAAAAAGGATTAATTAACCTGTGTAAGAAAGAGCCTAGGGAAAATGTAAAATGAGAAAATGTCTTAGACCAGAAAAACTGATGAATTCGATGAACCAAATAGAAATAAGCATACAACATGAACAGCCAGAAGAAAGCTTTCAGGAACTAGTGGAAGATAACTGACATGCTATTGAAGGACTCATTCAAGAGTAAAGATTATACTACTCTGCACAAGAAGTTTCCAAGTGTCTGTACATCCTGCTGTGAAAACTCTGATCATAACTTTAATTTTAAAATCTTATACCATTTTACATACCTTAAAAGTTATCTAGCTTATCTTTAGCTGAGTATTTTCTTTTGGAGAGATTGCCTATTTTAAAAACTGTTTAGAATTTATGAGCATATATTACACTTTTTAAAAGTTATAGCTTCTGAAATACCCAAAGAAAAGCAGGTGCTTTTCTTCTTAAGCAGTATAGTAAATGATTAGTTGTGATATGTTTAAAAACCTCTCTGCCTATAGTTTCATGTGTTCATGAAACACTTGTCCTCATAAACGCTGAGGGTTTATCTTGGGCAAGACACCATGCAGAGTATTAGAGATAGTGGAGTGATAGATTCAGTTCTTCAGTCAGGAAAGCCTAGAAAGTGTTTGTAGACTGCCCATCTGGCTCTGTATCCTCAGTGGAGGCTTTGGATGGACATGTGCTCATCCTCAGACATACGCTTCCTCATCTTGGGCCAGGGAGGAGCAGCAGCCATGATCTAGATGATGGCCACAGCAGGCAGCTTCAGACTTGGTCCTTGGTGACCCTTGGTTACATCAGCAAGGGGTGTATTTTCAAACCTTAACCCCCAATTTCCACTTTTAGATGGCAATTATCTTTTGAAGGTATCATTTAAAAATCACACTGAACTTTTATTATGAGAGAAAGTCTTCCAACATTTGGTTTTGTTTTCTTTAACAATTGCAATCACCAGAGTTTGAAGAAGTCCCTGAGAACAAGCTCTGTCTTAATCCATTTAGTGTTGCTATTACAGAATACCTGAGTCTGCGTTTACAAAGAAATGAGGCTTATTTGTCTCGTGATTCTCGTGGCTGGAAGAATACCTCTTGGTGTTTACACCTTTGTGTAATCACCCCCTTCTAGGTATGGGAGGAACCTAGTGACTTGCTTCTACTAATAAAATATGATGGAAAGTAAAGGAACATTTATACAAAGTAGATGGAATATTCATTCCAAAATTAGTTTGCAGAAACTTTTAACTATTGTCTTGCTGGGAGTCTCTCTATCATCTTCTCCACTTGCATACTTTGTTGAAGCAAGCTTCTATGTGGGAGAAACATGCATGGCAAGGAACTGAAAGCAGCCTCTGGTCCACAACCAGTGAGAACAGATGCCCTTATGGAACTGAATCCTTCAAACAACCGTGTGAGTTTTCAAGTGAATCCTTTTTCAGTTGAGCCATCAGGTAAGATCACAGACTCTAAACTCACAGTTTGATTGCAGCCAGACCCAGTTAAGCCATGCTCAAACCCCTGCCCCAAAGAAACTGTGAGAAAATAAATATATGTTGGTTTAGGCTGCTGAGTTTTGTGGTAATTTTATATGCAGCAATAGATAACTAATACAGGACTGAAGAGCTTCATCCATATTCATTTGGACCTTGCTATGGTCTGAAAATGGTTTGTTTCCACCAAAACTCATATTGAGGCTTGGTTCTCCAATGTGGTGGTGTTGGGAGGTGGTATCTTTAAGAGATGATTAAGTCATAAAGATGTATTAATCTCTTCTCAGGAAACTGGGTTAGTTCTTGAGAGAACAGTTTACTCCCTGTGACAGCAAGTTGTCATTAGGCGAGATTGTGTCCAGTGTCTGCTCTTTTCTGCACGCGCACACTTCCTCTTCTCCTTCACCACGCTGTGACGTGAGCAGATGTTGACATCATGCTTCCTGGATTTTCCAGCCACCAGAATCACGAGCCAAATAAACCTCTTTTCTTTATAAATTACCCAGCTTTGGGTATTCTGTGAGAGCAACACTAAATGGAATAAGACAGACCTTGTTCTCAGGAACTTCTCCAAGTAGAAGCAGAGCTTGTAACTGTTAAAGAAAGCAGAACTAAAGCTTGGGAGACTTTAATCTCATAATAAAAGTTTAGTGTAATTTTTAATGGTATTTTCAAAAGCTAATTGCTGTCTAAAAGCAGAAATTAAGGGTTAAAGTTTGAAAATATGCCCTTTCCAGAGGAAATTATTTGTCAGAGTTATTTGAGCTTAAGAAAAACATGATAGAAATTTAACAACTGGATGTATAGCCTTAAGACACTGTCAATTGTTACTTAACTGAAACTTTTTTTTCCCTTTCTAGCAATTCTCCATCAGTTAAATAAAATAAAGAAAAGAAGAAAGTTTAGAGAAAGAGTTAACTGCTTTTAGAGTGGTTTGGGAAAACATTTATTTTCTGTAATACCTCTATATGACCTCTAACAAAGTTCTTAATCTTTTATGTTTGTTTCTTTTATCCAAGATGAATTTTTAACAATGAAATAATATATTCTCCTGTTGAATGTCCAAAAGAACAAATCTCAAAATGTATTTAATTGTTTATTTCTCTACTTCCCTATTTTTTCAATTTTTTTTTTCTGTCTGATGAAGGAATTTGTACACCATCTATTTACTAAAGATATTTGATACTTTTACAACAGTGAAACACAAATAAAAGAAGTCATACATGGTAGAAAGAGGAAAACTAATGTATATCCATTTATCTTAGATCACTTAGAATTAAATTTAGGTATACATTTTCTGATACCCTGACAAACAGGTGACCACTGAATCACCTTGGCTTACTTGGAATTCCTTAAGAATAGGGAGCATGTTCTATTCATTGCTTTAACCCAGTGTCTGATCCAGCCAGGCACATAGCCTGTATTTGCTGAACAAGGGAATGAGTGAATGAATACATAAATTAAATGCATCTCTGATTCCTCTTTCTAAGGCTGTCTCCAAGTTTTGACTTCTTCTAAGCTTTCAAAAATTCAGCAGATTGGATAACCAAACTCTAATTGCTGAGACATGAAAAATCAAAGGTGAATTGCAAGCTATCCAAAATTTAAAGAAATAAATTTCTACCATGGCATGGTGTTAGAACTCTTTAGTTGATGTCAAGGTTACTTTGGGAAGTAACATTTATCTTCATAATGTCACCAATTCAGTCACATTTATTTTAGACTCAGCAAAACAGGAGGACGAGCCTCTGTTCAATGGGAAAGTACATTTAACTTGCTGCAATTATACAGCTTTAAGATGGAGATATTTAAAATAATAAGGAATACCATTTACTAAGCTCCATCTATTTATGAGACACAGAAAAAAAGGCTTATACTAATGGACTTATTTCACCCATACAGCAAACTTGAAAGTAGATATTATTATACCCATTTTAAAGATGAGGAAACTGAAGTCAAACGACTAGTAAGAACTTGAACTCAGGCCTATTTTAATGCAACATGCGTTTAGAGCCAAAACTAATGACACAGTTTCCTTGATTGAAAAATGTCATTGACCAAATAAAACTTGATGCACAGATTATAAAACAAACAACAAACAGACAAACAGAAACTAGTTTTTTGTAAGTACAGCTAAGACTGTCAAGCCTTAGTCTGGTTGCTGTCTCAGCCAGTTCCATTGCTGTTTAGTTGGTCCTATGGATGTGCCTATCATTTATTATTTGTATTAAGTAAACACTGTACTAAACTGGATTATGAATTCTAAAGAAAAGAAAGGAAAATGCTATTGACTCTGGGATTAATTGAATATCAGCATTTAGGGAAAAAAGAATCAAAATATCAAATGTAAAAACAAATAATGTTATTAATTCATAATAATATGCATTTAATCTTACAGTTAAGTAACTTCTCTCCTACAGAATCAGACAAATCAATGTCTAAACTTCCTTCAAATTTAAAATGTTAAGGTCCTTTTGCATTAATTTTGTCCACTGGCAGTTAAACACAGCATTGCTATGATGTACCGATTTTCATAACTTTTACTATTGGCCTCTTTGGCACTATTAAAATTGTCAATATAATTTCTAGGTATATTGCAGATCACAAGGGTTTTATCTACAGAGTCTACTTTGTCAGACTCATAGTTTCACTTATAGAGTTAAGAGCATTAACTTTGGATTCATGAAAACTTGTATTTGAATCCAACATCTGCCATCGTGTGAGTTTGAGCAACTTTCTTTTCAGTCATGATAGGTTACACTGTGCTTTGGTATCAAATTACACTCACATTTCAGTGGCTCACACAGCAGGGCTTTATTTTTTCCTCCAGCTGCATATCCATTCCGTGTTCACTACAGTGGTTTTGCACATTTTGCCCATTTTGGGGATTGGGAAGGCTTCTCAGAGCAGCTGACACCCAAACCAAGACTGCAGGTGGAGTGGAGGATTGGGATGTGGCAGGAGAAAAGCGTTTTAGGTAGAAAAACAATGTGAGCAAAAGTCTCAAAAGTTAGAGTTTGGAAACTGTGAAAACTAGTTTTGGAGGCTATAAAGTGACAAAGACTGTATTAAGTTCTTAATTTACCAAATATTTCTGTGACCTCAACAAATTTACTTCAAACTCTCTGGATCTCGGTTTCCTCATCAAATGGAGAGAACAATAGCAACATTTTAATATCAAATGTCCAATGATTAATGAAGACAATGCATGTGAGAATTCCTAACTCATTGCTTGGAACATATTAAATGACAGTTTTGTGTATTTTGCTTGCCAGCATGTGAAATTGTGCAATCTATCAAATATAAACATAATGAAAAATTCAGTGAGTATCTCTCAACACCAACACTCTTGGGTCTCAAAAGGAGGTTAAAAATGGGATCTAAATGCTTTGTGTTTCCACATAAACAGTTGTAATTCAAAATGTTTTTGCTTTCCTTAATTTCACATTTTTTTTTTCAACTAGGCAAACTTTTTCAGTATCTATATATGAACACTTCTCTGGGTCCTATAGGAATATTAAATCAAGTAAGATACATTCTCTCAAGATCTGTAGACTGATTTCAAAGCATCTACAGCCTAATGGGAGAGATAATCCAAACAATACTGAATTTACTAGCTATCTATTTGCTAAGCGGTTTCATCTATACACAGCTGTCCTGAAATAAATTCAGAGTTTTTTTTTAGCCATCGTAATGAAAGTCTATTTATAATCAATTGTTCTTGTCCAGTAAAGAGAGTCAATAAAAATAGATATATCCTAAATATTTTGTGTATTTCTCATTAATTGATTTGCTGTGATAATTGAAATAAAATTTGATTGATTCAATTAAGATACTATGATGTCAATAAAACCTCAATTAAATCAAATGGCTGATTTAATGATATCATATTCTTGGATTCACACAACCTTTCTATACAATGAAAGTAGAGAGAGAAGACAGAATGGAAAACTTAAAATGTTGGGCATTTATATCAAATAAAAGTTCTTTTAATTTTAGGATATCAGTTATAGTTGGCAGCTGCAATAAATTACAACATCTGATAAAGAATGATAATGAAGAGCTTTTCTCCCTTCTGTGTTCAGCTTTACAGAATAAGAAATGAAAGGCTTTTCATTAAAATGATTTTATTTTTTTCTATATAATGCCCTTCTGTTACTGTGTTGGAGAGATTTTTTTATTCAACAGTAAATGGAAGAGCATGTGTTTTTGAATGTACATTTTGGGCACTTTTGTGACATACTAGACTTGGGATGTGAATTAGTGAGGAGTTCTTTATGCTTCTTATTTTAATTGTGTGGTATCACCTATAGAGTGATGTTTTCCACTCAGCAATTTAAAATAGGAATGGGAGACCAGTCATAGTGACTCATGATGGTAATGCTAACACCTTGGGAGGCCCCGGAGCAGGATGATTGCTTTAGCCCAGGAGTTTGAAACCAGCCTGGGCAATATAGTGAGACCTTGTCTCTACAAAAAAAAAAAGAAAAAAATTAGCCAGGAGTGGTGGCATGCCTTTATTCACAGCTGCTTGGGAGGTTGAGGTGGGAGGATGGCTTGAGCCTGAGACGTCAAGCTGCAGTGAGCCATGATTATCCCTCTGCACTCCAGTCTGGGAGACAGACGAGACCTTGTCTCCAAAAATCTACATAAATTTTAAAAATTAAATAGGAATTGGAGGAATAATTTTCAACTTGAAGATAACCTACAAGAAATGAACTGTCATGTTTTGCTTCCTTTGCCCACAATTCTAAAATGCAGCACTACGTAATGCAAAAGAGACCACTGGTGCTCACCCAATGGCCAGGTGCTCCTCTCCATTTTCCAGCCTTGGCACCAGGTGGAGTCATATCACTCATTCTTACCAGTGGAAAATGCCCATGGATGTCAAGAACAGTTATGCTTTCTTCTCTCTCTCCCTCTCTTTCTCTCAATCACATGTATAGAAATGAAGGTTTCTGGGTTTGGGAAAATGAAATATGGAGCTGCTTAGGACCCTTAACCATTGCTTGGAGAAGAACCACACAAGAGATCTACTAGAACACCTGGTCTAAGGACATTTTCCCTGGAGAATGTGGAAACCATTCCTATAAACTTTATAAAATTAACCAGGAAATAAGGATGGGGAGAAATTAAAATAAACCCAGCTTGCAGCAAGTCAGCATTTGTCATGGGGTCAGCTGCTCTCTGACGCCTTCCTCACAGTTGTTTGGTGCCTATTGCCCCAGAATCACACACACCCTGTCACAAGATTATAGCTCCTTTAACTGCTCTAGTTGTTATCTAACAACTTTGAGCATGGTCAAGCGTTAAGTTTTCCACTTGAGATTGTTCCTTCAGGTCCTGCATACTGATGAAACCATGGACTCAGCTGATGTGAGGGAATCCACTGATGCCAGCTGGTCTCACAAGGAGCTGACTCACCAAAGAATGCAGTTTCCATAAGATGGTGATTTCATCCCCCTGCCCCAACCAATCAAATACCCCAATTTCCCAGCACCTCTCCATCCATGACCCCCTTAAAAATCCCAGCCCAGAACTCCTTGGTTAGATGGATTTGAAGATCTCCTCCCATGTCCCTGCTTGACCACCCTGCGATTATTAAGCTCTTTCTCTGCTGTAAACCCTGCTAGTCTGCTCCTGTACAGCGGGCATTTGAACCTCCTGGTCCTGTAACAATGTGAGTTGGTGAGGAGCTCTGTAATAGCTTCACTGCCCCAATCAAGTACTAACCATTCTTTCCCTAACCATTCTTTTCCTCCAACGCAGGATCACTGGAGACATTTCAACTAGAAAAAGAGTGCTTCGTGTAATATAGATGGGTTACTTGTGGAACATCTCTATCTGATAACTAATTTCCATTAGATCATGTAACCTTCTATGATCGTTAATTTTATGTGACAATTTGACTGGGCCATGGGCTGCTGGTTAAACATTATGCATGGATGTGTCTGTGAGCATGTTTCTGGAAGAGATTAGCATTTGACTTTGTGGACTGAGTAAAGCAGATGACCCTCCCCAATGCTAGCAGACATCGTCCCATTCACGGAGGACCCCAGTGGAACAAAAGGCTAGAAGAAGGTTGAACTCTCTCTCTGCCTGACTGCTTGAGATGAGATGGCATCACTCTTCTCCTGCCCTTGGACTGACACCTACATTATCACACTTATGGTTGTCAGGCCTTTGGACTGGGACTGGAACCACACCACTAGCTTTCCTTGGTCTCCGGTTTGTAGACGACAGATTGTGGAACTTCTCAGCCTCTGTAATTGCATGAACCAATACCTTATAATAAATATCATTCTATGTATCTCCTATTGTTTCTGTTTCTCTGGAGAACCCTGACTAATACACCTTAAGAAAACAATTTCACTGTATTCTCAAAATAGAATCCTGAAACAATGCAGATATAATCTCTAACCTGTACTCCTATGAGAAATAATATAAGGCATATGGGTAAACATAGATTTTGTTGAGAGTAATAATATCAATATAGTATAATCATATCTGATTGATATTGTAGCCATGTGTGCAGGGTACTATGTGATGCTGCTCTATGGGGCAATACAAAAATCATAGGTGAGAATAATATTGTAGAAGCAAATAAAACTTTTAATAGTATCGATGTTGATGATCAAATACATTGATAAATCAATCACAGTTCCCTCAAGGTGTTAGCTCTCTGAAGGAGAATTCTGAAGAAGTTTAAGACTTGATTAATGATAAATTAATTACAGTTCTTAATCACTGCATAGATGTGTATCATCAAGTCCACATAGCTATAGATCTCAGAGGTAAAAGAAGTGCAAAGTGAGTACAGAAACCTGAGAAAGTTTGCATTGCTATTATTGGATGTTGCAGCTGCCTGTCTAGAAGTCTAGAATAACCTCTCACTGCTTAGTTAAAATGCTTAGAATGTGTGCATTTTGATCATTTATCTGATTATACATTATTGCAAGGTCAATAATGGTCATCAAATTATGAGTGATTGTTTTGCATAAGCAGGTCTTGACCACAAGTTGGGGTGGTGAGCTATGCAGGGGGGTTTACTCCAGCAGGCCTGGGCTTGGCTTGAACTGTTTTGCTGAAGTGAGAGAATTGTCTTTATCACACTGACTCCTTGCCAAGGAATGAAATCTGCTAGTCAGCAGTGCGGCCATGGATCCAAGACAAGTCTCAGGTGATGTACACTAGATTGTCAATATTGTCGATTGAGTAAAGTGAGTCTAGGTCACTTTTCTCAAAGGATCTGCCATTGGGGCTGGCCGCATAGCTAGAATATGCCTACAAGACCAGCTGGGGATAAGAAGCTCTGCTCAAGACTCTTATTTTGGAGTCCCTTGTTCTGCAGTGTTCTGAGTACACGTTGGTATGTGTTGATTTTTGATCTGAGAGAGGAGGCCTGTGCTGGTGTGACTCTTTAGAGAGAGGGCACGCAGGACTTGCCCTCTCTGCTCCCCAGACCCCTTGCTGTACAGCAGGCAGCCTTTGGCTGTGGCGCATATCCTCACTTTAATAGTATTCCTGTGTTAAATCATTTGCCAACAATAATTGAATATTTTGTAAGCGTGGCCATTGTGGATCCTGTGAATATTCTTTCATGGTTGAATCTTGTCTAACTGCTACCATTAATGCAGTTTCTGTTTCCCCACAGAGATAGAAACAGTGCCTTACCGGTGGGACACATCCACTAAATATGAAATGACTGAAATACCTATGTACCCTTCCTTTGTGGAAAAGAAGCCAGAGTGATTTAAATAAATAGTGACCAATATAATTAAGTTACATTAGTTACCCAATAAAATCAAGTTTTTCATCTTCAAAGACAAAACTAACCACTAATAGAGAGAAAGAACAACTGGAGTTTCTGTTTGTAGATCTTGGTTCATCATTAGACCTTAATAGCTGATATTTACTGAGCACCTACTCTGTGCCAGGCACTGCACAAAATGCTTAATATTTATTTGTTCTTTCATCCGTTAATTTATTCAACAGATATTTGTTGAGCACCTCCCTGATGGCAGGTAATGTTTTAGATGCTGGGGATTCACTGATCTATTTATCTCAGCTACCCTGTGGGTTGGGTTCACGTTCTCATTTTGCAGATAACAAAACTGAGCTTCACTGAAGTTAACTTGAGTCAGATTGGTATCATAGAACAATTCCAGGAATCTGGTCCTATCCCTGAGTCTCTTAGCCTTTCAAACTATGTTTGGTTTCCATAAGCCACAGAGCCCTCCCCTGTGAAATAGATAGGATAATGTTCTCCCACCTATCTTACCAGGCAAGCAGCTAAAGACCAAATGAGATAATGCAGACCACGGTGCTTTTGAAGCCATCAAGTGCCATATAAAGTATTGTTATTATGTGCCTAAGGAGTATCTTTGCAACACAAAATTAGTAACATATTTTAAAATTTTTTCTCATTGTTTAGTTGTCCTGTTTAAGAATCAGAAGTAGTTTGTTTGAAGAAAGTAGCACAAAGATGCTTTTTCAAGAGTAGTTTCAAGCTCCATAGCCAAAGACTTTATTCCTTCACAGTGGGTGGTGGCACAGCCACAGAGACACGTCAAGGGCAGCATTTCTCCCAACACACAGAAGACCACAGCTCTCGAATCAGACTTTGTTCATTACCCATGCAGTTTGATTTTGCATTTGGACCTTAAAAATCATGAGTCATGGTGATAGGTTTTAACCAGTATGACTCTGCCCGAAGGCAGAAAAATGGATTATTGACCTTCTGAATCCTACCCTCTTAGACTGAGAATTATGTTTTCTGTAAACGCTTTCAGAACTAATTATAGAAGAACATCCACCAAGACTGAAAATTTGTTTCAAAATGAAAAATAACTGTGCCCACATTTTAGGTACTAAAAGATTTCTTTTGACTGCTTCTGCAAAATATTGACTTTAGGCAAAAAATGGTAAACAATTTTTTAAATTTAAAATAAAATTTCCAAGTTACACAGCAGCTTGAAGTCTATACAATAGCAATTACCATGTAATTAAAAGTCAGATGGTCTGCGGTCATAAATGTCATGAAAAAGACTGTCTGTCTGATGGATTGTTTTTAGGAGCCATCGCTAAGCACTGGAAATGGATAAACAGCCTTGAGTTACAAAAAATCCTCTCATCAGGACACCACTTAATTAAAGAAGCAGAATGTATTGTTTTCAAAATATTCCAGGTCTTTGCATAAAGTTTCAGAAATCTGGCTACAGAACAAAGGAATAAAATATTTAGAAGACAGCTTGTTAGTCATCCATGAGATGGAGGTTCTGCAGGTCCATTTATTTGCACTGGATTTTTCAAACTCTTGCCACCAACGAACAGTTGAGAAAGTGGACATTCTTTGTGCACCTAGTAGGGATTCAGACACAGTAGCGGGGATTACCTGCTATACCTGATTATATGGGTTGACTTGTTCCTTCCCGAAGACGACTTAGTCTGTCATCCAGAAGACAACTAGGATGGCTAAACAATAGGAAGGAGAGCTTTTATTGGTCATATCAGTTTTCAAGCTGGGAAAAGAAAATCTCCAGCATGGATCAAAGGTGATCTCTCTTTGAAGAGAGGGAGGACAGGTTGTTTTTATGCCTCACAGAGTCCATATGACACAACAGAGTCCTACATATTCAGCAGGTTCTGGGGAAATGCTAGACATACTTTTGAGGGGAGCCAAGCCCATGTACAATGGGTAAACATGTAGGTAACATACATTCCATGTTCACTTTGGGGTGGGGTTTTAGCATTAAAATGAGGTGGAATTTTCCTGTTTACATAAAAAGGTGAACTATAGGACACAGAGACGGTTTGTGCACAGCCTCTATGAGCTGCTGAAGCTGCAGTAGCTTATCAGGAAAGAAAGCATGTTGGCAAGGCAGGTCCTCTGTCCAGTCCCCATTGCACTGGTCTGGGTTATAAATCAGAGTTAGGATAATTTGCCCGATAGCTCCCATTGTTAGGGAGTTTAGCAAAATGTGTTTTCTTCTGGTAGGATTTGCCGTGTCAACCAGGCTCCGAACCCTTGACTCATAGGTAACTTTGTTTCTTTAACATTTGGGTTCATCTTAGTTGATAAAAGCATTTATTTTCATCTCTCAGATCACATGTCCTAACCCCTAGGTGACTAAGGTTCACTCAGAATGTGACCTTATTTGGAAATAGGGTCTCTACAGAGGTAATCAAGTAAAATGAGGTCATTAAGTCAGGTCCTAATGTAATATGACTGTGACCTTAAGAAAAAGGGGGGTACTGAGACACAGAGACAGTCATGCACAGAACGAAGACAGTATGAAGAGACAGAAGGATGCTGTGTGAAGACCGGAGCCACACTGCAGAGACACAGAAGAATGCCATGTAGAGGCCAGAATCACGCTGCTGCAGTCTGATGAAGATCTGAGGCTTCCAAAGCTGGAAGAGGCAAGGAAGAGTCCTTCTCTTACAGGTTTCAGAGGTAGCATGACCTTGCTGACACCCGGAGCCTCCAGAACCACGAGGCAATACATTTCTGCATTTTAAAAACACACAGTTGATGGTACTTTGTGATGACAGCCCTAACAAATTAATATAATAATCTTTCTAAAGGAATCAATTTTGTTTAGTCATTAAGAGGATGGGCTTCCAAGTCAGTGAGTCAGTCATTCAGTCAATATTTTCTGAGCTCCCTGCCTTAGGCACTGAGACACAATGAAGACAGGCTGGGTTCACTTTTCACACAGCTCACATCAAGCAGAGGAAGACAGATAATGAACAAGCAGAACAGCATACAAAGTGAGTTCAGAATTGGTAAGTGATACCAAGAAACAAAAGTAGGACACTAGTTAAAAAGAGTTATAGTTGAGGTTTTAAAGGGTGTCATGAAATGCCTCTCTGAAAAGGTAATTTGAGCAGAGATGCAAAGGGTAAAAAAGGAACTAGTCACATGAATACCTGGCAAAAGAAAATTCTATGTAGCAGGAACACGTCTGCTATATTCCAGGAATGGACAGAGAAAGATTCTAGGAGAGTCCTGAATTCAAGAGACTGTCATAGGAGATGATGTTTGAATGGCTTGTGAAACCAGGTGAGTCATGGTGGAGATTCTGGATTTTAGACTATGGCTAAAAGAAAATCACTGGAGTCTTTTAAGTACAGAATCCATGTGACCTGTTTACATTAAAACATTTCTAATTGAAGTATAAAAATAAATGAGAATGAAGATTGGAAGCAAGAAAAGCAGCAACTTAAATGAGAGAGGGGATTGGCTCTGGCTAGTGGGGTAGTGAGGAGGGGCAGTCAATTCAGTTACAATTTTTTTTGGTCTTTTTTTTTTCTTTTCTTTTTTGTGGCAACAAGGTCTCTCTATATTGCCCTGGCTGGTCTAGAACTCCTGGGATCAAGCTAGTCTCCCACTTCTGCCTTCCCAAGTGCTGGGATTACACAGAAATGAGACTCCATGCCTGGCCACCGTGATCAATTTAGGATTGAGTTTGGATGAAGGATTGGCTGATAAATTCAGTCTAGCTGGTGAGGGTAAATAAAAGAAGGAATTGAAGATGATTCTTTATGTTCTGATGTGCAACTCAATGGTAATGCCATTAAAGGGAATAAGAAGGAGGAGGGTTGATGGTAGAGAGAGATAGTGGAGTCAAGATTTTCATTTTGCATATGTTTAATTTATGAAGTCTGTTATCACATTTGTACGGAACTGTGGAGCATGTAGTTGTCAGAAACTTATGGGAGAGATTTAAGATATGACTTTGGAAATGATCTACAAATAGAAAAATGAAAGAAAGGGAAGGGTCAAAGAGTATGTCATGGACTGTGCCATCACATAGAGGTTGGCAGAAGAGGAGAAACAAGTAAAAGAATATGTAGTGAGCCTGGAGATTCAGCGGCTGACCAAGGAAAAAGGAAGAACATGACATAGCAGTATTGCACAAAAAACTTTCTTGGTGCAACATGGACAGATTTACAGGAGAGGGGAAGTCCCTCCCAGCAGGAAATAGTGTAACACACCACACGGAGTGGGAGAGGAGCGTCGGAGAGGAGACTTACAAGACTAGGTGATGTAGCTCAACAGCAAGATGGGGACCCCGTGTCAAGGAGCTGGGAAGGACAGCAGAGGCTTCAGGTCTTTAATAGCCACAGAGTTTGTCTTACCTATGGCGAGCAGATATTGAGTGCAGTTTTGTAGGGTATGCCAATCAAGCAGGCTGTAAATCATCAAAAATATACTTATTTGAGCACTCGGATGTGTAAGAATTTGAGTTTGGCACCAGTGGTCCTTGAGCCAAAGATCCTTGCTTGCTGCGAGGAAGTAAACATAGAGACCAGCACAGGGCGATGTTAGGTACAGTAAGTTCCTCTTCAAAGAGTCAGCTTGTTCAGCTTCCTTGTTCTTTGTTCTCTATTTCAAAGCCTAACTCCCTCATTCTTTGTACCTCCTTGCCCCTAGTTACAGTAAACAACCTTCCTGCTAGTTTTTATCTATAACCCACAACTGTTCCCTTGGTTACCCACTCTACAACTGCCCTTCCTACCAAAACTATTCTACCCATCAAAACCACTGGTCCTACCACTGTAACCCATATCCCTACTCTATTTGAAATAGCCAATCGGGATTAGTGTAGATTTTGCAGTCAGGCTCCAGCCAATGGGAACAGGACACAGAAAAAAGGGCTAACCTCTTTAGGGATAAAAACCCCTTTCTCTCATTTGTTAGGTGTGCTCTTGCAGTGGCCAGAAGGGCAGGTGGCACCCTTCTGCAGAAGTAAATTTGCCTTGCTGAGAAATCCTTTGTTTGAGTGCTCATTTTCCTTGCAAGTCTAAGTTCTTATTTCCAACAGGGAAATCTTTGACCTGTTTATATAACAAAAGATGAGATAGAAAGGCAGAAAGCTCAAGGATGGGAAGAAAAGTGAGTGAGCAAGAGAGATTAAGAGACACAGAGTCAGATGGTAACTTGGAAAAGTAGTGAAGAAAATCTCAGGAAGAAGGGAGCATTCCACGACTGCTGGGGGTTCAAGAAGAGGAGGACAGAGAATTGATGCTGCATGTGCCTGAACAAGACAATTGACAACCTTGATGAGAGCAGTTTCAGTGGAATAGTTGGGGAGAGAAAACCTGGATTGGAGCATGCTAAGGAATGGAAATAGAGATGTGAGTATCTACAGCTTTTCCAAGGAAGACTTTCTAACTGTTTTAAGGTATGTTGTCTGAAGGAAAGCAGAGATGTGGGCTAGTTGCTCTACAATAGGAGTCGTGAGAGTGCTTTTAAAACCTTTTTAATGAGAACCATTACAGCATTCTGTCTTGGTGGTGGGGGCAAAGAGAACATCCTTTCCCTGGTTTCAGGTTTCCCTGCGATTTCAGGTTCCTTCACCAGAAGGAACTTTTGGCCTTTTGTAAGCCCTTTGCTCCTCACAGTGGAGAATGAGTTTACTCGTCTATAGTGGAAACACATTGGTCCTGTTTCTCAACATAAGTCATATAAATGAAATCATACAATGGATGGAGTTGATCTATTAAAAGTTTGCAAATACTAGGAAATTTTTTTCCCTTTTTTTCTTTCTGTGCCAGACTAGGATGAGACAGCCATCCTGGATAAGTGTCCCTACTCTAGACCTAAACTTTTCTTTAGGAAGGCTTTTCTAAGGTCTAAACTGGATTGGGAAGCAAAGCATGTCAGCAAGCCCTTTGGCCAAGAATTTAAAGATTCTCTACAATGGATTTTCAGTAACAATGATGAAAATCTTATTTCTATTACCCTATTTCAATCGAGTCTAGCTCAATAAATTCCATACTTGAATCCATATAATATATAAATATGTTGTGTATTGACCTGTTAAAAATGTACAAATTGGATATTGGAAAGAATGATTTGGTATAATAGAAAATAAATGTTGGGGATATGGGAAGGAGAATTGTAACTGGAGGAACCAAGACAATGAGTAGGCTGGACCTGCCGGTCTGTATGTCCACTGCAACAGAAGAGAAAGTGGAAGAGAAAGAGCAGGAAGAGAGACTTGGGATGAAATCTTGACTCCATGGTTTAGCAAGCTAGATGGCTTGGGAATCTTTTTAAACCTCTCTTTTATTTTTATTTGTGAAATGGGAATAGTAATATTTATCATAAATTTGTTGTGAAGCATACATGAAATTTCTAATGCAAAATACTTAGCAAAGGATCTGGTCCTCATAATTGGTAAATAAATGATGATATTATCTGTAGTAATGCATCTATAATAATAAGTGTATACATCAGGCAAGATGAAGTACAGAAAAGTGTGTGGGAATATATAGACATCCTTCTGGTGTCTAGCAAAGTTGTTAAATTTGTAGTTTGCACATCCATAAAGCCAGAGGAATTTTCTAGAGATTTCAATATAAATAACTTTTCCTGTCTTTCTTCAGTGAAAAAACCTTTTTGGTGTTTGGTGTTCAAAAAGTCTTTTTGGCATTCTCTTCAGGCAGGATGAAAACTGTTCTTGCTCTTGGAAACTGAGCAACCTGGAACAGATGATTGGCCTGCTTCATACTTTTAGTTCCAGGAAAATTTAACTTCACTTGAAAATGGAAAAGTTTGTGGAAAAGTCTGAGAGCAGCTTTTTATCACAGAGTGTTTATAGAGAGTGTGAGAACAGACACTTTTGTTTCTCCTGATTCTCTCTTTATTGATCACGCAGTTTAGACAAAAGCCCTTATCAAAGTTTCTACCAAATTCTAATGATTTTCTTCAATGATATGCAATGAATAACTGAAGGAGAGTTTCATGAGAGCTCAGTGCCTGTTAGTCCACACTCTTTTTTCTACTAGTGAGGCATCCCATATCAGAGATGTTAATAACATTGTCTGCCAGTTCCTTTTAAGGGAGGACACTACCCTAAGGTAAAAGGTAAAATTTATAAAATACATATGTTAAGGCATTCAGTTTCATTCACACACAGACACACACAGACACACACAGACACACATGATCTAGTGTATTTCCTGTACCATGGAGTGTTCCCTTCCACCCCTTGGAAATTATTCCCCTTTACTCCTCCTCCCCAACTACCAGGCAAATACTTTCTGATTCTATCTCCATCTATTTGTTTTGCCTGTGTTTGAATTTGTTGATATGGAATGATGAAGTATATATTCTTTGTGTGGGACTTTTTTTTTCCACTCCACAGAATATTTTTGAAATTAATGGTGTTTCTGATATCCACAATCGATTCCTTTTTACTGTTTATTGGCTGGTTGAAATATTATTCTTTTGTAAACTGTCTGCCCAGGTCTTTTGTCAATTACCTTATTTTTTTTTTACTGGTAATCTTTAGAAGTTATTTACATATTTTGGACACAAATTTTTATCAGATATAAATATTGTGAATATATTTTCAGAGTGAGTGTCTTGTGTATTTGTTGCTTTGATGGTACTTTTTGATAACCACAAATTTAAAATTGTATCAAGTCTGACTTATCAATTATTTATTTTAATACTAGATAATTTTGGTCTAGTGTAAGTAATCCTTGTCTACCCTGAGAGTGAGAAGATATTCTCTGTGTTTTCTTTGAGAAGCTATATGGTTCTAACTTTCAACATTATGCCTATGATACAACTCTATTCAGTTTTATGAATGGAACAAGGTAAGTTTCAAGGTATATATAGGTATTTAAATAAGGTTTATTGTGGTATAATTTACATGAAATAAAATTCATCTTTTTGAAGTATACTTGATACGTTTTGACAAAAGCATACAATTCTGTAACTTCTACCACAATTGAGGTACAGAAAACATTTATCAACTCAAAGTTTTCTAGTGCTCCTTTTCAATCAATTCCTTTTATTTCAAATGCTGATATGTCTCTGTCTCTTTAGTTTTGCTCTTTCTACAATGTCATATAAATGAAATCATGCAACATATAGTCTTTTCTGTCTGATTTCTTTCACATACCACAATGCATTTGACATTCTTTCATACCACTGAATGGATCAGCAGTTCATTCTTTTCATTGCTGAGTAGAATTTGAATGCATGGGTTTACCACAAATATTTTATTCATTCACTAGTTGATGGATATTTGGGTTGCTTTTAATTTTTGCCTATCGTGAATGAGCTTCTATGAACATTTGTGTGTGGGTCTTTTGTGGATATGTTTCCATTTATCGACATGAATCATATGGAAACTGTATGTTACATTAATAAGAAACTGGCCAGCTGTTTTCCAAAAGCGACTGCATCATTTTGCCTTTCTATCAGCAATATATGAGAGTTACTCACATCATCCCTGATACTTGGTATTTCTTAGTCTTCTTAAATTTTAGGCATTCCAGTAGGTATGCAGTGATATCTCACTGTGACTCTAATTTGCATTCTAATAACGAGTATCTTTTCATGTATTTATTGGCCATCTGTATAGCTCCTTTAGTGAAATCTCTGTACAAATATTATTTTTAAATTCTATTTGGATTGTCATCCTATTATTGAGTTATAAGAATTCTTTACATAATCTGGACATGTGTTTTATCAGTTATGTGTTTTGCAAATATTTTTGCCCAATCTCTGTGCGTGTATTTTTTATTATGAATGAGTGTTGAAGTTGTCTAATCCCTTTTCAGTGCATTAAATGGAATAATCATGTGCTTTTTCCTTTCTATCCTGCTGAAATAGTAACTCACATTGTTTGATTTTTGAATATTGAACAAACTTTACATTCTTGGGATAAGCATTATCACTTGATAAAATAATATGTGCATACATTGCTGGATTCTATTTGCTAGAATTTTGCTGAAGATTTTATAAACATCTATGTTCATGAAGGCTACTGGCCTATAGTTGAATTTTCTTATGTCTTTTTCTGGTTTCAGTATCAGTGTGATGCTATCTTCATAAAATAATTTAAGTAATATTTACTTCCCTTCTATTTTCTGGAAGATTTTATGTAGGATTGGTGTTATTTCTTCCTTAAATGTTTGGCAGAATTTATCAGTGAAGTCATCTTGGCAGGAGTTTTCTTTCTGAGAAGGTTTTAACTACTAATTAAGTTTAATAATAAGGACTGTTCAGGTTACCTGTTTCTTCACATGCGAGCTTTAGTACTTCATGTCTTTCAAAAAAATGTATTCTTTTCATCTAAGCTACAGAATACATTGATGTAATGTTGATTGTAAGATTCCTTTGTTATCTTTTTAGTGTCCATGGAATCTACAATAGAATATCTTTCTTCCAGGTAGGGTAATTTGAGTCTTCTTTTTTTTTCCTTTCTGACTAGAGGTTTATAATTTTATTGATCACATCAATGAATCAGTTTTTAATGTCATTTATTTCCTCCAGTGCTTTTTTCACTTTTCATTTCATTGATTTCTACTCTTTGTCATTCTTTTTCTGCTTATTTTGGGATTAATTTTTCTAGTTTCTTAAGACAATAGCTTAGATTAAAGGTTGACAAATCACAGCCTGTGGCATATTTCTGTATAATCTCTTAGCTAAGAATGAATTTTATGTTTTAAACTGTTGTAAAACTATATAAAGTAAAGCCAAATAATATTCAATAATATTCAGTAGAGACCATAGTGGTCCACAAAGCTTAAAACATTTACTACCTGGGCTGGGCTTGGTGGTTCATGCCTGTAATCACAGTACTTTGGGAGGCCAAGGAGGGCGGATCACCTGAGGTCAGGAGTTCGAGACCAGCGTGGCCAACACGGTGAAACCCTGTCTCTACTAAAAATACAAAAATTAGCTGGGTGTGGTGGTGCACACCTGAAATCCCAGCTACTTGGGAGGCTGAGGTGGGAGAATCACTTGAAACTGGGAGGCAGAGGTTGCAGTGAGCAAAGATCGTACCACTGCACTCCAGCCTGGGTGACAGATCAAGACTCCGTCTCAAACAAACAAAAAAGTTTACCATCTGTTCACTCATTTTTAAACGTTTACTAATTGCTGGCTTCGATAATTGATTTATGATATTTTGTCTTTTTTAATATAAACATTTAAAACTACAACTTTCCCGTGAATCACTGTTTCAGCACCATCTCGCAACGTTGTTATGTTGTGGGCTTTTTTCCCCATTCAGACAAAACTTTAATTTCTTTCGTGATTTCTTCTTCGCTCCAGGGGTTATTAAGTGTTGCATAATTTCCAAATATTTATATAGGTGTTCCCTACACCACTTTTCTCATTACTGATTTTTAGATAAACTCTATTTTGGTCAGAAAACACATTTTATATTATTTCAGTCCTTTTAAGTGTATTGAAAGTTGTTTAAGATCCAAAATAAATGCCATCTTGGTAAATATTTTGTTTACACTTGAAACTAATTTGTATTCTGCTGTCTTTGGGTGTTTTATGTACGCTGATTACAGAGATTCTTTTTTATACAGATACTGTTTTGCTTAAAAAAAATACTTTGTTGAAATATATCCTTTTCTTCCATCTAGTAGACAAAGTACCTTGGCCAAAATTCAATTCACTCAGTATCTGCAAGTTAAATTTTGAACTCTTTAATCTGTTTTTTGTATAAGTCTTCTGTCTTTACATTAGTCTCATGCTCTTTTTATTACTATAGCAAGTACTGATAACAGGTGGTGTGTATTCTAGTATTACTTTAACAACGTTGTTTGACTATTCCAGATCCTTTGAAACTCCACCATAATTTAGAAATGCCTATCTCTTTTTTCGGAAGTATCTGCTTGAAATTTGTTTAGAATTACATTAAATCTGTAGATCAATTCTGGAAGGACAAATATTTTTAAAAGTATTGAATCTTTCAATCCATGAATATGGTATATTTAGGTGTTCTGTAATTTCTCTCAAAAATGTTTTATTGTGTTTAATGTAAGGGTTTTACATAACTTTTTTTTATTTTTATACTTTAAGTTCTAGGGTACATGTGCACAATGTGCAGGTTTGTTACATATGTATACATGAGCCATGTTGGTGTGCTGCACCCATTAACTCGTCATTTACATTAGGTATATCTCCTAATGCTATCCTTCCCCCCTCCCCCCTCCCCACAATAGGCCCTGGTGTGTGATGTTCCCCTTCCTGTGTCCAAGTGATCTCATTGTTCAATTCCCACCTATGAGTGAGAACATGTGGTGTTTGCTTTTCTGTTCTTGTGATAGTTTGCTCAGAATGATGGTTTCCAGCTGCATCCATGTCCCTACAAAGGACACGAGCTCATCCTTTTTTATGGCTGCATAGTATTCCATGGTGTATATGTGCCACATTTTCTTAATCCACTCTGTCATTGATGGACATTTGGGTTGATTCCAAGTCTTTGCTATCGTGAATAGTGCTGCAATAAACATATGTGTGCATGTGTCTTTATAGCAGCATGATTTATAATCCTTTGGGTATATACCCAGTAATGGGATGGCTGGGTCAAATGGTATTTCTAGTTCTAGATCCTTGAGGAATTGCCACACTGTTTTCCACAATGGTTGAACTAGTTTACAGTCCCACCAACAGTGTAAAAGTGTTCCTATTTCTCCACATCCTCTCCAGCACCTGTTGTTTCCTGACTTTTTAATGATTGCCATTCTAACTGGTGTGAGATGCCATCTCATTGTGGTTTTGATTTGCATTTCTCTGATGGCCAGTGATGATGAGCATTTTTTCATGTGTCTGTTGGCTGTATGAATGTCTTCTTTTGAGAAGTGTCTGTTCATATCCTTTGCCCACTTTTTGATGAGGTTGTTTGTTTTTTTCTTGTAAATTTGTTTGAGTTCTTTGGAGTTCTTTGTAGGTTCTGGATATTAGCCAGACGAGTAGATTGCAAAAATTTACTCCCATTCTGTAGGTTGCCTGTTCACTCTGATGATAGCTTCCTTTGCTGTGCAGAAACTCTTGGGTTTAATTAGATCCCATTTGTCAATTTTGGCTTTTGTTGTCATTGCTTTTGGTGTTTTAGACATGGAGTCCTTGCCCGTGCCTATGTCCTGAATGGTATTACCTAGGTTTTCTTCTAGGACTTTTATGGTATTAGGTCTAACATTTAAGTCTCTAATCCATCTTGAATTAATTTTCGTATAAGGAGTAAGGAAAGGATCCAGTTTCAGCTTTCTACTTATGGCTAGCCAGTTTCCCCAGCACCATTTATTAAATAAGGAATCCTTTCCCCATTTCTTGTTTTTGTCAGGTTTGTCAAAGATCAGATGGCTGTAGATGTGTGGTATTATTTCTGAGGCCTCTGTTCTGTTCCATCGTTCTATATCTCTGTTCTGGTACCAGTACCATGCTGTTTTGGTTACTGTAGCCTTGTAGTAAAGTTTGAAGTCAGGTAGTGTGATGCCTCCAGCTTTGTTCTTTTGGCTTAGGATTGTCTTGGCAATGTGGGCTCCTTTTTGGTTCCATATGAAGTTTAAGGTAGTTTTTTCCAATTCTGTGAGAAAAGTCATTGGTAGCTTGATGGGGATGGCATTGAATCTATAAATTACCTGGGGCAGTATGGCCATTTTCATAATATTGATTCTTCCTATCCATGAGCATGGTATGTTCTTTCATTTGTTTGTGTCCTCTTTTATTTCACTGAGCAGTGGTTTGTAGTTCTCCTTGAAGAGGTCCTTCACATCCCTTGTAAGTTGGATTCCTAGGTATTTTATTCTCTTTGAAGCAGTTGTGAATGGGAGTGCATTCATGATTTGTCTCTCTGTCTGTTATTGATGTATAAGAATGCTTGTTATTTTTGCACACTGATTTTGTATCCTGAGACTTTGTTGAAGTTGCTTATCAGCTTAAGGAGATTTTGTGCTGAGATGATAGGGTTTTCTAAATATACAATCATGTCATCTGCAAACAGGGACAATTTGGCTTCTTCTTTTCCTAACTGAATAGTCTTTATTTCTTTCTCTTGCCTGACTGCCCCAGCCAGAACTTCCAACACTATGTTGAACTGGAGTGGTGAGAGAGTAATCCCTGTTTTGTGCCAGTTTTCAAAGGGAATGCTTCCAGTTTTTGCCCATTCAGTATGATATTGGCTGTGGGTTTGTCATAAATAGTTCTTATTATTTTGATGTACGTTCCATCAATACTGAATACATTGAGAGTTTTTAGCATGAAGGGCTGTTGAATTTTGTCAAAGGCCTTTTCTGCATCTATTGAGATAATCATGTGGTTCTTGTCTTTGGTTCCGTTTATATGCTGGATTACGTTTATTGATTTGTGTATGTTGAACCAGCCTGGCATCCCAGGGATGAAACCCACTTAGTCATGGTGGATAAGCTTTTTGATGTGCTGCTGGATCCAGTTTGCCAGTATTTTATTGAGGATTTTTGCATCGATGTTCATCAGGGATATTGGTCTAAAATTCTCTTTTTTTTGTTGTATCTCTGTCAGGCTTTGGTATCAGGATGATGTTGGCCTCGTAAAATGAGTTAGGGAGGATTCTCTCTTTTTCTATTGATTGGAATAGTTTCAGAAGGAATGGTACCAGCTCCTCCTTGTACCTCTGGTAGAATTCATCAGTGAATCCGTCTGGTCTTGGACTTTTTTTTGGTTGGTAGGCTATTAATTATTGCCTCAATTTCAGAGCCTGCTATTGGTCTATTCAGGGATTCAACTTATTCCTCGTTTAGTCATGGGAGAGTGTATGTGTCCAGGAATTTATCCATTTCTTCTAGGTTTTCTAGTTTATTTGCGTAGAGATGTTTATAGTATTCTCTGTTGGTGGTTTGTATTTCTGTGGGCTCAGTGGTGATATCCCCTTTATCAAATTTTATTGCATCTATTTGATTTTTCTCTCTTTTCTTCTTTGTTAGTCTTGCTAGCAGTCTATCAACTTTGTTGATATTTTCAAAAAACCAGCTCCTGGATTCATTTTGGAGGGTTTTTTGTGTCTCTATCTCCTTCAGTTCTGCTCTGATCTTAGTTATTTGTTGCCTTCTGCTAGCTTTTGAATGTGTTTGCTCTTGCTTCTCTAGTTCTTTTAATTGTGATGTTAGGGTGTCAATTTTAGATCTTTCCTGCTTCTCTTGTGGGCATTTAGTGCTATAAATTTCCCTCTACATACTACTTTAAATGTGTCCCAGAGATTCTGGTATGTTGTGTCTTTGTTCTCATTGGTTTCAAAGAATATCTTTATTTCTGCTTTCATTTTGTTGTGTACCCAGTAGTCATTCAGGAGCAGGTTGTTCAGTTTCCACGTAGTTGAGCAGTTTTGATTGAGTTTCTTGCTCCTGAGTTCCAGTTTGATTGCACTGTGGTCTGAGAGACAGTTTGTTATAATTTCTGTTCTTTTACATTTGCTGAGGAGTGCTTTACTTCCAACTCTGTGGTCAATTTTGGAATAAGTGGGATGTGGTGCTGAGAAGAGTGTATATTCTGTTGATTTGGGGTGGAGATTTCTGTAGATGTCTATTAGGTCTGCTTGGTGCAGAGTTGAGTTTGATTCCTGGATATCCTTGTTAACTTTCTGTCTAATGTTGACAGTGGAGTGTTAAAGTCTCCCATTATTATTGTATGAGAGTCTAAGTCTATTTATAAGTCTCTAAGGACTTGCTTTATGAATCTGGGTGCTCCTGTATTGAGTGCATATATATTTAGGATAGTTAGCTCTTCTTGTTCAATTGATCCCTTTACCATTATGCAGTGGCCTTCTTTGTCTCTTTTGATCTTTGTTGGTTTAAAGTCTGTTTGATCAGAGACTAGGATTGTAACCCCTGCCTCTTTTTGTTTTCTATTTCTTTGGTAGATCTTCCTCTATCCCTTTATTTTGAGCCTATATGTGTCTCTACCTGTGAGATGGGTCTCCTGAATACAAGAAACTGATGGATCTTGACTCTTTATCCAGTTTGCCAGTCTGTGTCTTTTTATTGGACCATTTTGTCCAATTTACATTTAAGGTTAATATTGTTATGTGTGAACTTAATCTTGTCATTACGATATTAGCTAGTTATTTGCTCGTTAGTTGATGCAGTTTCTTCCTAGCATCAATGGTCTTTACATTTTGGCATGTTTTTGCAATGGCTGGTACCATTTGTTCCTTTTCATGTTTAGTGCTTCCTTCAGGATCTCTTGTAGGGCAGGCCTGGTGGCGACAAAATCTCTCAGCATTTGCTTATCTGTAAAGGATTTTGCTTTTCCTTCACTGATGAAACTTAGTTTGGCTGGATATGAAATTCTGGGTTGAAAATTCTTTTCTTTAAGAATGTTGAATATTGGCCCCCACTCTCTTCTGGCTTGGAGAGTTTCTGCTGAGAGATCTGCTGTTAGTCTGATGGGCTTCCCTTTGTGTGTAATCCGACCTTTCTCTCTGGCTGTCCTTAACATTTTTTCCTTCATTTCAACTTTGCTGAATCTGACAATTATGTGTCTCGGAGTTGCTCTTCTTGAGGAGTATCTTTGTGGCATTCTCTGTATTTCCTGAATTTGAATGTTGGCCTGCCTTACTAGGTTGGGGAAGTTCTCCTGGATAATAATCCTGCAGAGTGTTTTCCAACTTGGCTCCATTCTCCCCATCATGTTCAGGCACACCAATCAGACATAGATTTGGTCTTTTCACATAATCCCATATTTCTTGGATGCTTTGTTCATTTCTTTTTACTCTTTTTTCTCTAAACTTCTCTTCTCGCTTCATTTTATTCATTTGATCTTCAATCACTGATAATCTTTCTTCCAGTTGATCGAGTTGGTTACTGAAGCTTGTGCATTTGTAACATAGTTCTCGTGTCAAGATTTTCATCTCTATCAGCTCATTTCTGTACTTCTCTCCATTGGTTATTCTAGTTATCTGTTCTTCCATTCTTTTTTGAAGGTTTTTAGTTTGTTTGCACTGGGTACGTTGTTCCTTCTTTAGCTCTGAGAAGCTTGATTGACTGAAGCCTTCTTCTCTCAACTCGTCAAAGTCATTCTCTGTCCAGCTTTGTTCTATTGCTGGTGATGAGCTGTGTTCCTTTGGAGGGAGAGATGCACTCTGAGTTTTTGAATTTCCAGCTTTTCTACACTGCTTTTTCCCCATCTTTGTGGTTTTATCTGCCTTTGTTCTTTGACGATGGTGATGTAGTGATGGGGTTTTGGTGTGGATGTCCTTTATGTTTGTTAGTTTTCCTTCTAACAGCCAGGACCCTCAGCTGCAGGTCTGTTGCAGTTTGGTTGAGGTCCACTCCAGATGCTGTTGGCCTGGGTATCAGCAGCGGAGGCTGCAGAAGATAGAATATTGCTGAATAGCAAGTGTTGTTGTCTGATTCTTGCTCTGGAAGCCTTGTCTCAGAGGTGTACCCAGACATGTGCAGTGTGAGGTACCAGTCTGCACCTGGTGGGGGATGTCTCACAGTTAGGCTACTCAGAGGTCAGGGACCCACTTGAGCAGGCTGTCTGTCTGTTCTCAGAATCAACCTCCATGCTGGGAGAACCACTGCTCTCTTCAAAGCTGTCAGACAGGGACATTTACATCTACAGAGGTTTCTGCTGCTTTTTGTTTAGCTATGCCCTGTCCCCAGAGGTGTAGTCTGCAGAGACAGGCAGGCTTCCTTAGCTGTGGTGGGCTCCACCCAGTTCGAGCTTCCTTGTTGCTTTGTTTCCCTTCTTAAGCCTCAGCCATGGCAGGCACCCCTGCCCCAGCCTAGTTGTGGCCTTGCAGTTAGATCTCAGACTGCTGTGCTAGCAATGAGGGAGGTTCCATGGGCATGGGATCCTCCAGGTCAGGTGTGGGATATAATCTCCTGGTGTGCCGTTTGCTAAGACCCTTGGTAAAGTGCAGTATTAGGGTGGGAGTTACCCAATTTTCCAGGTGTTGTGTGTCTCAGTTTCCCTTGGCTAGGAAAAGGCTACACAACTCTTTAAGAGATTTATTTCTGGGCACTTGACAGGTTTTGATACTCTTGCAAATGGGGTTTTACAAATTATTTTCCAATTATAGGTTGCCTGTATATAGAAGTGCTATTTATTTTTTAATATATTGACCTTTTAGCACATATTTTTGCTAGGTTCACTTGTTATTTCTAGTATTTTTTACATTGTAGATATCATATGGTTTCTACATATACAATCAGAATTTTAGTTATCCTTTACCAATTGGTATAACTTTATTTTTTATTCTTTCTTTATGAAGTGGCTAGAAGGCTAGAAGTTCCTGTAAAATATTAGATTAACATATGAAGAAACAGTGAAAGGAGACATCCTTGTCTTGTTCTAAATCTTAGTGGGAAAGCATTCAATATTTCACCAATGTGGAGGAAGTTACTAAAGCCTTTTTTTTAAAGAAATCAAATATCAGTTTTAGAAAATTCTCTTTATCTCTAGTATACTGAGAGTTTTATCACAAATAAACTGTAAATTTTATCAAATACTTTTCTGCATTTATTAAGATGATCTTTTTTTCTATTTTTCTGTTTTTGTAGTGATTGATCAATTTGAATATTAAACTTACCTTGCATTTTTGAATTAGATTCCACTTACTCATTATAGAACCATTTTTTATATACTGCTAAATTTGGTTTACTGATGTTTTCTTAAGGGTTTTTGTGTCTATGTTCATGATGAATATTGACCTGTAATTTTATTATACTGCCTCTACATTTTAAATGTTAGGATTTCACTAGTCTCCTAGAAAGTATAATTGGAATTATTTGTTCCTTTTCTGTCTACTGAAAGCCTATATGTATTAATCACATTATTTCTTCCTTAAATGTTTAATTGGCATCACCAGTGAAACCATTTAGTCTTGAAAGTGTTATTTTGTTTTTATTTTGTTTTGTTTTGTTTGTCTTTGATGGGAAAGTTTTTCATAATGAATTTAGTTTTTTTACTAGATATAGGAAAACTCAGATTTTCTGTTTATTCTTTTGTCAGCTTTATTATGTTTTAAGAAATTGTGCATATCATCAAAATTCTTGAATTTATTTACTTAAAACTATTCATACTATCATTTATTACATTTTAAGTATCTTTAGTAATATTGTTTGATTTTTCCTCCTTGATATTGGTAAATTGTGTCTGTTTTGATCAATCTTACTAGGGATTTATCAGTTTTACTAATTGTCTCAAAGCACACATTTTTGGCTTGTTGATTTTCTCTATTGTCTCTTTTCTACCTCCTTAATTTCAGTTTTTATCTTTATTATTTTCTTTCTGCTATGTACGTTTGCTTTTTTGTGCACTCCTGTTTGTCGTTACTTAAAGTGAGATCTTGGGTTATGTATGTATTTGAGAACTTTCTTCTTATCAAATATAAGCATTTAAAATCATAAATTTCCCTCTAAATAATGTTTGATCCGTATCCCATAGATTTTTATATATAGTCTTTTTTAGTAATACCTAATATAAAATCTTTTGTAATTACTCTAGTTTGACCCATGGGTTTTTCTGTTGTTTTGTTTTGATAATTTTTTTTCCTGGTTGGTTTATTTGCTTTTTAGAAGTGAGTTCAAAGATATTTTCTAGATGTATAACCCATTGATTTGTAGTTTAGTTTCATTGTAATCAGAGTCACACATTGTATATGATTTCATTTCATTTCTTTTAGATTCATTGAGGTTTATTATACTGCCCAATGTGTGGGCCATCTTGGTAAATGTCCCATGCATATTTGAAAATGATGTGTATTCTGTTATTGTTAGGTGAGATTTTCTATAAATATCAAATGGATCAGGTTGACTGTGTTGTTTAAAATTTTTTTTTTTTTTTTTTTTTTTTTTTTTTTTGAGACGGAGTCTCATTCTGTCGCCCAGGCTGGAGTGCAGTGGCCGGATCTCAGCTCACTGCAAGCTCCGCCTCCTGGGTTCACGCCATTCTCCTGCCTCAGCCTCCCGAGTAGCTGGGACTACAGGCGCCCGCCACCTCGCCCGGCTAATTTTTTGTATTTTTTAGTAGAGATGGGGTTTCACTGTGTTAGCCAGCATGGTCTCGATCTCCTGACCTCGTGATCCGCCCGTCTCGGCCTCCCAAAGTGCTGGGATTACAGGCTTGAGCCACCGCGCCCGGCCTGTTTAAATTTTTTATAGCTGTAATGATTTTTGTCTTCTTGTTCTGTCATTTACTGAGAAATATTTGCTAAAATCTCCAGTAATGATTGAAATTTGTCTGTCCCTTTCTCCCCTTCTGACAAGTTTTGTTTCATATATTTTAAAGTTGTAATATGAGATTACTATATACTTGAGTTTATAATATTTGATGAATTGATTCTTTTGTCATTATGATATGTATATCTTTATTTGGGTAATATTATTTTTCTTGAAATATAATTTATTTGATATTAGTATGGTCATCTCAGCTTTCTTATGTTGAGGTTTGCATGTTACATCTTTTCCTATATCTTCATGTGTGGCCTATTTGTTCCTTTATTTTTAAAGTACGTTTTATGAAAAAAGCATATTCTTAGGTCTAATCTTTTCATTTAGTTTGACAATTGTTGCCTTTTAATTAGAAGTTTGACTCATTACATTTAAAATCATTAATGATATTAGTAAATTTAATCCTAAACTCTGAGTAGTTTTCTCTTTTCTCATATATATTTCTTCTTCTGTTTCTTGTTTTTTTTTCTTCTTTCTAACCTATTATTTAATGAGCTAAAGTTTTTTTAAATTTGCTGGTTTGTTTTTAGTATTCTATTTTATCATTTCTATTGGCTCTTCAGCTATATCCCAGTATTTTTAAGATGATATGCTAGACATTAATATATGAATATCTAAATTACCATTGGCTATATTAATGTATTATTCTACTTCATAAATAATATTATAAACTCATACCAGTTGAAATCAGTTTACTCACCACAATCTTTGTGCCCTTGTCATATATTTTACTTTGACATACACTATGAAGGCTGTAATAGGTTTTCATTATTTTGCTTGAAGTCATCAACAGAATTTTTATTACCCATATATTTGTTTTTTATCTGTATGTCTTGTCCTCCACAGAGTCTATGTCTTAACATTTCCCTTCAGTCAGATACAAATTCCTGTATATTTGTCTATCTAAATATTTTTATATTGTCTTTCAATTTTAAAGAATAATTATGATACATATAGAGTTAAAGGATAATGAAGTTTTTTCTTTTATCATACTTGATCTTATTCTCAAAATATTTGAAGTTAGTGATGAACTGAATCTAAGTAGAATTGCAAGAAAATTCAGACTCAGATCAATTACAGATTAGAGTGACTCAACCATCAACCCTAACAATCAGACAGAAGATATGTAGAGGTTAAAAAAAAAAGAAAAAGAAAAAAGCAACAAACAAACAAAAACGTGGGGGAATGAATAAAACCTCCAAGCTCCATGAGGAGGTATCAAAAGGTCTAACATACATATAAGTGGAACCCCAGATGTCCTTTAGAAGAGAGTTTAAGAATGAATGAGGATTCATCCTGTCTGTGACTCTTTGGGCTGCTAATCCACTGTTGGATCCACTATCAACTTTCTGTCTCTGAAGACCAAAGAAAGCAAATAAAATAGCTGTAGGTACAAGCAAAAAATATTTGTAGCAGAAACTTATTGTTCTGTCTTGCAACACAAGGTGTGAGACATTCCCGTAAGTTGATCACTTGAACACTTTGGATGTATGGCTCTAGAATCTAGCCATGCCACATTAGGAAGACAGCAAGGAAGATAATATCCAAAGACACTTGTAGCATTTATCTGAGTTATCTGGAAATACTATACAGTCTTTCAGGAAGACAGTGTAGTTAGAATAGTTGAAAAATATGGAGACATAATGTTTCTGGTAATAGAAGGCCTAGTAATTATGCATAACTTTGTTATTGAGAAAATTTTCATACAATAGCAACTAAGAGGAATCATCCCTTGCTTATATAGGAGTAGACTTTGCCCTTCTGGCTGTCTTAAGATACCTATTTTCAAACTTCCAGGTATAATTTTTTTTCAAAATATAGTTACAGTAAGAATCCCTTGAGCATTATTCTCTTGCAATATAACAGTTTGTAACTAAAAATAATTTCCCATAACCTTCCTTTGAACATTGTTAGCAAACTTGACAGTATTTCCTACTCCAATAACTTCTGGGGAAATTTTTTAAAACAATTATGATTTTGATTTGTGTTACTCTGATAATAGTGATATTGAATATTTTTTCATATGGTTATTGGCTACTTCTTTGTACCCCAAACATCAGTGCCACACACTATACTCATGTAACAAATCTACAAATGTACCCATGAATCTAAAAGTTTAAATTATTTTTTAAAATGCTGAACAGTTCCCCTATCCCATAGTTTAATAAAGAATTTAGAGTAAAAACAATTGAAAAATAGCATAATGTCATGATTATAAATAGATGGATAAGTCAAGTAGAAATGGAGATGATTTCGAATGTGAACAAACAATTTTTAAAGCAACCCCAAAACTTGAGAGTTAAGTTCATACAGTTTTGACTGTTCATGATCACCCTCTACCATCTTACTATTTTATCTTCATTTTCCCAGCAATATTATTTCTGCAGAGGCAACATTATGTGAAGAATCTTATCTTGTAAAATAAGATTCTTCTAAACGTTTTATCTGAATGAGCTTATAAAAAGGGTTATTGAATAAGAATTTAAAGAAAACCAAGTATCAATCATCTGGAATCATGAGATATTTAGGCTCACTTGGGAGTATATTTGATGCTAACAGGTTAATCTGTGACTACTCAATGTCTCAGCTCAGTTTCCTTTTTTCCATATCTAGAGTGGTGAATGTCTTTACTCAAATAGGTTTTGTTTGTTTGTTTGTTTGTTGTTGTTGTTTTGAGACAGAGTCTCGCTTAGTCGCCCAGGCTGGAGTGCAGTGGTGCGATCTCGGCTCACTGCAAGCTCCGCCTCCCGGGTTCAGGCCATTCTCCTGCCTCAGCCTCCCGAGTAGCTGGGACTACAGGCGCTCGCCGCCTCGCCCGGCTAATTTTTTGCATTTTTAGTAGAGACGGGGTTTCACCGTGTTAGCCAGGATGGTCTCGATCTCCTGACCTCGTGATCCGCCCGCCTCGGCCTCCCAAAGTGCTGGGATTACAGGCATGAGCCACCGCGCCCGGCCCAAATAGGTTTTTAAGACAAAACGTAGCATGTTTGCTTGAGCTGATTAATATTTACATTGGAATTCCAGAAAGACATTTTCCAAAATGGCCATGTAAAAGAGGTATGAAGTTTAATAGTTAACTTTATAAGTGAATGCCTGGAGCTTCAGAAACCTGAGTGTCTTTGCTGCACTCATTTCCATCATTCCTCTGCTGATAACATACAAGAAGAGAGATAAAAAGGCATTTTTAATAGAATCCATTTGGATGTTACCATATAAAAGATAAATTTTATGACAACTATGAGGCTTTAGGCCAGAATCCCTATTGGTACTTATATACTGGCCCCCCAGCTGCAGAGCTCAAGCTGGACATAAACGTGGCTTTCTGAACTAAGGGTCTGGAGAGCTATGGGCTCAGAACTACACAGTGCTCTTTGGTGTTGGTGTCACTGTTTTACAATGAAGTGAGGGAGGTATTTCTGCAGTGTAGTGCTTTCTGAGGCTACCCCATGCTTCAGATGAAAATGCTGGTTTGGGCCGGGCGCGGTGGCTCAAGCCTGTAATCCCAGCACTTTGGGAGGCCGAGGCGGGCGGATCACGAGGTCAGGAGATCGAGACCATCCTGGCTAACATGGTGAAACCCCGTCTCTACTAAAAATACAAAAAACTAGCCGGGCGTGGTGGCGGGCGCCTGTAGTCCCAGCTACTCGGAGGCTGAGGCAGGAGAATGGCCTGAACCTGGGAGGCGGAGCTTGCAGTGAGCCGAGATCGTGCCACTGCACTCCAGCCTGGGTGACAGAGCG